>NW_020273428.1:1012483-1280797 GCF_003268045.1 Sipha flava
TATTATTATTATTATTATTATTATTATTATTATTATTATTATTATTATTATTACAATAATAATACTATTAAGTCACCTGTTAACACTAAGTATTGTTATTTTTATTTCGGTGCTAACAGTGTTTCATTTCGTTTAAATATATTATTTCTCAAGAAAATATTTCACAAGACTAAAAACAAAAAAAAGGTTGTAATTAGATAAATTTAGGTAAATCCACTGTTGAACATAGGCTGTCTCACAGGGTTTAAACATGTGACTATTATATTGCACCTACAATGGTGTAAGTATTTATGATTATACATATGATATATATGGATCGCACATTGCAATTATATACGAATGTTATGACGTGATAGGATACAATATGTTAGCAATAAATTATTAAGCAATAGTTTAGTAAGTTCCTACTATTTTATTCTAAATAAAATTATTTGTTTACTTTTATCCTAACAAAATATATTTTGTAGAATAGATGTACTTAATACTACACAAATAAAATATATTATTTATGTATAATATTATTGATGATTCCTATTGCGCTCTCTTTAGTATTCTGTAAAAAGCAATATTGAATTTATATTTCATAGTATACTGTTTACCTTTATGTTTATTCATAATTAATATTAATAAATAATAATGGTCTCTATTGTCAATCGTTTATTTATTTATAATTATCTTTAACTATTGAACTCAATCGTTAATTAAATGAAAGTTCTCAATAAAAAATAAAGAATTAATAGTATCAAGCTTATTATTTTTGTCAATATTTTAACATTTACCTATAATCATTTATTATTATTCTTCCTTCATCCATTAGTTATGTGGTAACAACAAAATGTATATCTTATATACGTCTTTCCAATGGGTGACATGCATTTGCTGTTATAAGGGGAAACTAGAGAGACCTTTCCTTCTTCCATTGGCCTAGGACTTAAGTTAGTCTTGTAATAGTTGAAATGTAAAAATCATAAATTAGACAATTGAATAAAATTATTTCGGAATAAATTTAAAGTTTTTAGGTGATTTTTGATTTTAACCGACTGACGGTTATAATTTATTATAACAAAAACATAATACAATCTTTACTCAAAGAATGAGTGCGTATATTATTATATGGGTAATAATGATGTTAAAAATATTGGCCCATATACTTGGTGTATAGTAGCTACTCGGCTTGTAGTTCAGCGAGAAAACGCTCCGTTTTTACGTAGGTATGTTATTATTTATTCCGAGGGGCTCCCTTCAAACCATGTAATTAATGTAATTCGTTGAGACTTTATTGGCTACTCATTACGTTGTGATAATGAGGAAGCTGCACAATTGATACCTAACTTTTGAACATGTGGCATATCTCAAAACGGTTCATTAGAGGTAAGTACATTAATTTTCATATAAATAATAGATATGCTATACAGTAACGATGTCATTATTTTACGCCTGCGAATCTCCAATGTACACGAAAATAATAATTAGTTTAAATAAATAATGTTGCATGCATATTATTGTAGTCGAATAAGTACCTATTTTATTTTGTTTTATGAATACAATTATTATTCAAAAACTATTATCAACTAAATTATTTTATTTTTATATCCGTGGTGTTATTTATCGCTTATATCAATAAAAACGATATGTTGTTAAGCCGGTTAATTAATAGTATATTATTATTAATTTAATAGTATTAAAAAAAAAATCATATGGAATTTTTCTTTACTATCTTTTTATGAATCTAAAACTCTGAGCTAATGCCTTCAGTATTAATGATCCCTTATATGTGACATCCCAGAAATCATATTATATTTAATAAATACCGTTTCTCTATTAGGGGTATCTTATATTATATAACCATATCATACCAGGAAAAAAAGAATACGCTATTTTCCCTTCCTTGAATTAAATAAATTAATAGCATTATATTGATGGCGTAAATTATGGATTTAGTGCTTCAACTTTGTTTAGTATGAGGGTGCATGATAGTGGGTGGTTGTGTAGAATTTCACGTTTAGTCATCTTTTTCATTTATAGTGAGCTTAAAAAATAAAGGATCGAGAACTTGTGCAAAGAGTTTGTGTGGAGTAACGGAAGATTTTACCGTAGGAGTTGGTAAGAATCAGGAGACGGCTCTTAGCCTTTATTTATTCTCTATAATAATGGATGTAGCGTGCAGCCGGTTACTAGACGGTGTAAAGTACTAAGTGTTAAGACTGGGACAAGTTCACTAAATATACTTTTAAAGAATACTTTTTACGATATTGTTGGTAATTTATTCAACACTTAGAAAAATCAACGGAATTACAACTACGAACCTATATAAACCTATAATAAATCTGAAAAAAGTTAATTATAGGTTGGATGAGTGAAGGTTAGCTCTTGAAGTTAAGGAATTGACAATTAGTAGAAATAAAACATACAGTACATAGAGTATGACTTTGGAAGAAGATACCAAGAAATTGAGGGTACGAGGAGACCAATGACAATAAGTGGATTATAGACTGAGATGGTTTGGGCATGTGATAAGACGAGAGAAAAAGTTCAGTAAGAGTTATTATGAAAATGAACGTTGAAGGGAAAATAAGAAGAGGAAGACAAAAAAAAAAGAGATGGTTAGATACGATTGAGAATGGTATAAGGATCGTTGATGTTTGCGTAGGGGATGTAGAAAATCGAAACGAGTGGAAGTTTAGAACAAGGATGATCGATCCCAAATAGTTGGGAGAAAGGCGAAGGAAAAGAAGAAGAAGAAGTAAGCTTGAATCACACGCGTGTCTCAGAAATCAATAATCAATCAGGTGTAATGATATAATATATTCACAATTAGTTTTTAGTTAATATTAATAACATATATTCTATTATTGCATATCGCATAGAATTTAGTGTTATCTCACCACAGAAAACACTAAAGATGGAACTACCTTTCATATATTTTTTAGCGTGTGGAATCACGTCGTCAAGGTTGATTTTGAAATATTTATTATTTTAATTGTAAATCAATGATCTAACGACGGCAAGCAGTCACATTAATTTTCATGTGCGCGAGCATCACGTGTGCATGTTTGTTGCACGTAACATTTTGATTTATTGTTCATCAATTCCCTCAATTCAGATAACCCCATAGTCGTTGTATCCGTGAACTCCTCCACTATTTCGGATAATAGAGGTAGGAATACTTCCACGAAGGATCACAAGTGGTTGACACAATGAACCATTGTGCTTTTGAGTAGCAGAAAATCACACAAAAACAAAAAAGATATATAAAATATGCAGACCTAACCACCTATAATACATTACAAATGATAAATAATATAAATTTTTCTTCATTTTTGATGTTGTCTAAAAATGTTAAGTATTCATAATCAATAAGTTTATTATACAAATTGATTAACATTTATAAAATGAAGAAATACCGAATGTAAAAAAAAAAAGTGTAAGTTTATTTAACTCTCGTAAGTTTTGTATTTCATTTATAATTACAAATCATTTTAGTTTATAACAAAATTTAAGAAAAATTCAACGATATGAAAATGTAAAATAACTGAAAAAATAAATTAAAGAGTATTTAAACTTCCTTGTTAATTCGTAATATATTCCATACAACATTATTCTTTTTTCTTGTTAACAATGTTTGCAAAAATATAGAAAAGGTTCTATAAATAGGTATTTTTTTTTCGTAATAGCGCTTCTTAAATAAAAAAATTTTTGAAATAAGAATTTTGACGTTTTATTAAATTTCACCGAGCAAGCGTTCTAAAATAAAACCCTTATTAATGCGTTTTAAAATTTGTGATTTTAATATTAAAGTACAAAAATTATTTTATTACATGATAGTAAACTACACTACACACTTATATAAAATCTTAAATTACGTAAGACACGATGTTCAACGTGTATGTGTATAATCAAGGCTAAAAAGTTCATAATTTGTTCTTGATTTTTAAAAAAATCAAGTTGAAAAGTCAAAGTTAAGTTAATTGTAATTGAGTTATATAACGAGTGACTTAATCTTTTTTTTTTAAGTAACTTTTTTCTTAACGAGTTTATTTATTTTTCTCTTTATATAAAAATCCTTAGATTTAAAGTAACATTTTGTGACTATGAAAGCTCTAAAAATACTTTGTTTCATAAAAAGAATTTCCACTGAACTCAAATTGATAGCGCCACTTAAAGTATTATATTGTGCTCTTGTAAGATCAATTTTAGAGTTTGCTACTGTTACTTGAGACCCTAATACAGTTATGTACAAGTAGGAACCGCATTGAAAGGGTTCAACGTAAATTTTTAAACTATGCTGCTAGGGTGCTTTATATTGATCATAGACCTCATGATTACGAACTAGTGCGTATCTTACTAGGACTATCAAACCTATCGGACAGGCGTGTTGCAGCTAAACAGATTTTTATATAAAAACTCATCGATGCTCTATTGACTACCTTGAACTAGTTCAAATTCACAATATCCTTTTTTCATACTATTATACATCATCAATTATTCCTGTAATAAACAATTTTTCAAGATCATGTGTATTGCTTAAGAATATTCATATCCCTCTTTCTGTTAATAATACGAGTACCAGTATGTATATATTTTCTTATTGTAATAATTCTATTTACTACTGTATTTTGAGCCACGGCCCGTTCTGATTATAAAATAAATTATGTTTGAAAATTTATTTATTCATTTTTAATGAATTTTAATTAAAAATTAAAATTTGTTGTTATAAATTTTATTATATTCATTCACAGAAATGAGATTTACAGTGATAACCGTAGTGGCGGTTGCAAATAGTTCAATCAAATCTCTTGTGGCCGTTAAAAGTTATATATAATAATATTTTTTTGTATTGCTTCCTACATGTTAGAAGTATTAACTCAAAAAAAGAAAAAGAAAATAAAAAAATATGCTTTAACATCTATGAAACTGAAATATTGATATATTCAACTTTTAACCAGTTAGTAACTTGTATACATATAATAAATGATAAATTAATACCTATTTAATGTTCAAACAAAGTGATAGTTTTGATTTCATAATAAATCTTTTTAATGTGTTTATTATTTTTTTTTTTTTATAGCGTTACAGGCCATTTAGGCCCTTTACTGTCAATACTAAATTCTTCCATTCTTCTCTATTATACGCATGGTTCATGTCTTCATTCCAATCTGTTTTCAGCTCCTTCATATCTTTTTTGACTATAACCACCGTTGCTTTGGTCTACCACGCGGTATTTTTCTGTTTAAATTATTTACAAAGTACCGTCTTGACAATACTGTTGTCGGCTCTCCAGACGTGGCCTGTTTACTCCAATCTTGTACCTTTACAAATTGTGTTATACTTCCTTTTCCATATAGCTGCTTTATCTGTTCATTTGACCTTCTCTCCCACACTTGGGCATCAGGGTTATACACGGGACCATAAATTTTTCTTAAGTCCTTTCTTTCAAATAAACTTAGTTTATTTTCATCTCCTGCTGTTGTAGCCCAGGTACAACAAGCGTATGACAGATGGTCTGAGATATGTGGTATATAATGTTTCTTTGGCTTTCCTAGACAATAATTTTGACTTTAGCAGATGTAACAAAACAAAATAACACCCATTACCAGCTTTTAAACAAAGTTTGATTTCATTATACATGTAATTTCTATTATTTATATTGACTCCGAGATATTTAAAGTCATGAATTATTGAAAGGACATATGATTTTTAATGTGTTTATATATAAATAAAATTATATATAAAAATGGAACCAAAAATATACAAAATGTCATCAATTGAGAACGGCTGGGCCGATTCGGTTCAAATTTTTTTAATTGTTCGTAATTGCCAGGAGAAGGTTTTTACGAAAACAAATTTTGTAAAAGTGCTATTGTTTAATAAATTGTAGTTTAATTTAATAATATTTGACCCGGTCGATAACTGCGCAATTGAAAATGAATTATTAAATAAAACTATTAAAAACTATTAATTTTATTTTTAGTATTAAAAGACGGGTATTGCATAAATAATAAACGACCATATCTCGCAACAGGTACCAAAACAAACAAGAATGTTAGTTCGAAGGATTATTATGCATATCGGTTGATGATTAGACGCGACCAGGGCAACGTTATTCTACGATAATAATTTATTAAAATTGATCTTTTAAAATTATATATATCGCTAACCATGACAAAATTTGTAAAATACAATATTAATCCTTTAATACAAGTCTCCTGGTAACAAATGTTGTATCTTGAGATTCAATTCGTTGACGTCCACATTTTTTGCTGCTAAAATTGCTCTTTCTGCTAGCTACTTATGATTTGTGTATTGTCTGTGTACATTGAGAAATATCTGGTTAATGAGAGCATCTTGCGAATCAATGATCGTACAGAAATCGGTCGGTAATTTTATGCATCCCGTTTCATCTGTAGTAACTTTTTCATCAACGATATCTAACAATTGTTTTGAGAATCTTCCGCATGCAGCTTTTTTTGATTAAATCGCAATTATCGAAATCGTTCACTCTCTATCTTTATATACATGTTGATCATGAATTATTGAATAATTATTGAAAAAGCTCACGACATCGTAAAATAACGTTGTCCTGATCGCGTCTAATCATCAACCGATATGCATAATAATCCTTCGAACTAACATTCTTGTTTGTTTTGGCACCTGTCGCGGGATCTTATTGTTTAATATTTATATAATACCCATAATTTAATATCAAAAATAAAATGATTATCTTTTAAATAGTTTTTAATAGTTTTTTAATAGTATCATTTAATAATTCATTTTCAATTACGCAGTTATCGATCTGGTCAAAAATTATTAAATTATACTACGATTTATTAAACAATAGCACTTAGGAGTATAAAAAATAGATAAAAACCTATTCGCAGACCTACGTGTGTATACAAAATTTCATTAAAATCGGTTAAGCCGTTTTTGAGGAGTATGGTCACAAATCCTGCAACACGAGATTTTTATATTCTATATCTAAATTTTATATCTAATCTTTGAACCTAAAAATCACATATGATGCCTTTAATAATGATGATTATGTAATATGCGTAAAAAAGTAAATAAATGTTCTTAAGACGAGAGAAATCTAGTAAAAATATGCGTTAATTCTTATTAAACTTTCGATTATCTATTAGTTAACTGTCGACCCAATTATTATTTTCGTATACAAGTAAAGTTTAAGTTACAGAAAGTTTATTATTTTGATTCAAGATTCTATTTAGTGACAATAAATTATATTACTTCCTTACTCGAACTTAAAGCCTAATATAAATTATTTTCGTGAAATGTATGTATAAAAAGAAAACAATGGTTATATATTTTATTAATGAATATTTATAGAAAAAAAAAAATTAATTATAAAATTAATACATTTTTTGTTCAGCTAAGAATATAGAAATATATCTAGAAGTGGGCTCGAATTTCTACTGGACTGATTTATAATATAAGATTCTAAGCAAATTGTTTTATGATTTTGAATTAATTTAATTTATTTTTATATTTATTTCTACGAACGTTTGAAAAATAATGAAATAATATTAAATATGTAATCAATTAATTTAATGTGTAATATCAAGTATTTATAATACGAATATATTAAGTACTTCATTTCGTTTTTTTTATGGTTTGAAAATTATACTCAATGAATTATATGGATTATATTCTAAGAAATGTATATTAATTTACATTAATTTATATTTAATTAATTTAATTTTTTATTTAATTTATATTTATATTAATTTATATTTTATTTTATAACCACTGAATTTGAAGTATGACATAAAGCACTGGTAACGGCAGTGATGCCGAACCCTATATTTAGGCAGAAAGACTCTATCCTTCAATAATATTTCAGTAGTGGGTGAGTTGGTCCAGTTTTATCAAATCTTATTTCTCTAATAATATTTTTCATGTAACGTAAATATTACTATGCTTTAAATCCAAACATGGGTCAGTGGTTAGGCCTCGTCTCGTTTTACGAGTACGTGCACAAATTGTTTTTTTTCGTCACCACTTAGTAACGGTAATTTTTAATTTTCATCAAAGTGAACGAATAGTTTTATGTATAACAATCAATATGTCATCATTTATGTATAACGTATTAATAAGAGGTAATTTTTTTTTTTAAATAAACTATAATCATAAAGATCATAAGTGTAAAGGTTCTAACCATGTATTTAAAATAACTTTTTATTCTTTAAATAATTACTTAGTAGACAATTATTAATTTATCTTTATTACATTTACAGATAATTTAACAATGAAAATTTCCCGTTTTTGATCTCGACTAATAATATATAGATGGGAAAATTCAATAAGTCAAACACGGTTGTAGGTATAAAATTATTACTTAAAATGTTTAGTTATACAACTTTACACTTATAATTCAAGTGAATATAGTAAATATAACAAATTAATTACGTTATACGAGATGTTAAGGTATAGCTAAATAATTAATATTGTTCATTTAATTTTTATTGAAATTCGAGGGATAAAATCTCACAATGGTAAAATTTTAAATTTAAGAGTTACATTTTCGAATATTTATAGAATGCTAATTGAATAATAAATGGCATTTAGTGTTTTATAAATATAATGCACAAAATAAATACAATTAAACTGATAAGTATTTATATAGTTCTCTAAATAATAATAATTCATGTAATTTTACTTAGTTCTTTTGCAGTATGCAGGTGGTATTCAGTTAGTGAAACTCCAATAATCTTTATTCTAAAATTCCTCTGACGTATTGATTATCAACAGATAATCTGTAAGCTCTCTAGTATTGATTACGAATGCGAATAAATTAACTAATTGTGTTAGTATACTAAGCTTCGATCCTGCAAAACAATAAGGTGTTGAAACGATTTTTTGAGAGCCCACAATATTTTCTTTAATTGAAATTTTTAGATATACATTTCATTAAAATTAAATAACTATTGAAAAGTTAAGTAGAACGTTAATTATATTTTCACGAATACCTATACTGTAAATTAAAATATTTCATTTATTATGCGAATAAATTATTCGTTTTTTGATATTTTTAATGTAACAAAAGCAAAATTCGAATCAATTTAATAGTTATTTAGATTTATCAAAGTAGAACGTTGTATAATTTCTTTGATGCATAGAACAAAATTATTATTGATAATATGTAATGTATTTTTTGCTACTGTTTTCAATCAACTCAGATCCAACGTTAATGCTCGTCGGTGGCTGGTGCAAAAGGAAAACATCAATGTGTATTATAATTATTTTACACTCTTCGCGCACAACTTTAAAAGTTTGAATGATTCCGAAAGTACAAATACAAATGTCGACCTACCGCTGAATTATCGGCGTTAAGGAAAACGGAAAATAGTGTAATCGTATGAAAATCAAAAATCGAAACAGGTGCGCGCGAGAAAGTAAAATGTATGCTTAAGAACGAGACGGCATTAACATAATAGTAATAATAATAATCATCAGCGTCGTCAGAATTATTATTATCATTGTTGTGTCGGACGTACCGCGAAACAGACGGAAACCGAATTATGCTCCCCGGTGGCAACGTGACCGGCCGCGTGCCACGTGACCTCAGCGGCGGCGCGTTAGTAGGTGCGTACGTAACAGTCGCCTCGGCGTCCGCCGTATATCCCTCACATTTCTACGAGGTGCGCGCACGTGGCCACGTATGCAACTCGCGCGGACCCATTCGGCACTCGACACCTATTCGACGTGATCCCTTCGCATCGCGCACCAACGATCGTCCGCCCGTGACGGGATAGACACGCGCGATATGTCGTGGTCGCCGTCGTCGTGCGTCAGTGGCGATCCGATGGACTTGGCAGGTAAGCGAACGGTTTTTGATTGATTTCGCGGCCGCGAATAGAAATCACGGTTTATAAAATAAAATAAAAAACTTCTCAACAGCCGAAACCACGATTTATTATCAGACAGGCGCAGCTCCGAGGGGGCACTGAGGCCATGGTCCCCCCAAGGGTTTTTAAGAATTAAATTTTTTTAATACATTTTTGTCCTTGTCAACTATAAAATCCCTATTATTTGATTAGATACCGACCAGACAATTTTATTTCGCCTAAAAAACCATATTATGACATTAATATCTGGTGTGTATCATAATTTAAAAATGTAGTTGGACTCTGTGTGCCTCAATACTAATTTGGGAAAACGACTATTATCAGTTAATACTTAAAATCCCCCCCCTCTGGTAGGTTTCTGAAGCCGCGCCCGTCATCAGTGGTGTCATTTGGAGGAGGGGAGGTAACTCGTGCATTTGCCGTAGTCTAGAATTAAGCTATTCTCCAAAAGTCGTAAATCAGTACATAAATACGTGTTTTATGAAATACTTTGACGTCTTGTTAACCAAAATGAGACGTTTACCTACTATAAATACAAATCATTATATTTTTCGACTGGTTTGACGTCCCCTTCCCTCCCTCGTCAATCGGTACTTTGGTAAAATGAGCCGGCCGAGTCAGCAATTTAATAAAAACCGACTAAAAAAAATTGAAATGACACTACTGGTTATCATCAAGCAAACAAATGTATTATTTATATATATATATATATATATATGTGTATGCTATAGTTTAGTACAAATAATTTTTTTTCAACTTTATTCAGACTTTTATTTGACAACTAAACGTGTAAGAACAGTACATTTTAAATTTGTTCAAATCGCGGCTTATTTTTTCTTAGCGGTGTATCATCATTTTGTACGTAATAAAGAAAAGTCTAGACAGAACCTTGTACTTGATGGCACGCATATATCACTTTTAATATTAAGAAATGAGTGAATTTAATTTTATCATTGCGAGCGATATATTTCATATTTATACATTTTTTCACATAGGAACTTATGAACTTAAATTATCAGTATATTTTCATGTGAGGTTTGTGTAGGACCTCACACATGTAATCAGAAGCGGGTTTTATCACTAACCAAGGGCTAATGGAAATTTAAGAATTTAGTTAGTTGATTTTTTAAATCTGTATAAAATTTTAGATTACTGAATATGTTTTTAAGTCCCTCATAAGTAAGTCATTTTTTTCACAATAATGACAAAGTTTAAATAGTTACATTATTGGTATCAATTTTAATCTGAAACCATTTTAAAATATAGGTAAATACGTATAATTAACAACAAATGTGAGCTATTTATTTATAAAAAAAATATATAAAATAGGTGTCATATTCATCAATGACCATTGACGATATTTTATTATAATTATTAATATATAATATTACTTTTCTTTGTAAAATAGATAGCTTAGTCCCAAGGGGGGGGGCTAATGCCCCCTTAGTCACCCCCTTAAACCCGACCGTGCATGTAATCGACTGTTTGCTGTTTTTCTTATGAGAACCTACGTAACCACACGAGAGCTCGTCAGTACAATACTCGTATAGTGACTCAGAACTTCCTATAGTGTATAGATTGGGATAGACAGATTTGTCTCGTTTTTACTCGGTGATGTGTGGAAAAGTACTTCTTTCTAAAAGCTGATTTTTTTTAGAATAACTGACTAATAAAACCTGAACACATTAGTTATCAAGTGACATTTTAGCATTTTAAAAACATTCACAAACTATGAATACTTATTAACCAAGCGCCACTACGATGGTGATGATGCAAAAAAAATTTGTTTAATGCATAAATATTCAGAATAATATTTATTTATATTGATAAATCTTTATTTATGTTGATATCTATATTTATGAGTGTTTATGTATTTTATCGTGTTTTCGAGATTGATGTAGAAACTGAAAAGGTTTATGTAAACTGTGACACAGGGCTTTATTGATTTTTAGTGCTCATAAAAATAATTTTAAGAGCATATTTTAGTGCATTATTTTTTATTGTAAAACAATTTTCTAAATAAATATTTTTTTGCATTTTATAATTTTATTCACTCTCAGCTTATTCATTATAGTACTAATATTGACACATGATTTCATTCATTTATACCTATATTATAATACTACATCCTCATTTTTACTAATAACATTAAATGTTGTGTATTTTCCTCAAAAAAATTTTTTTGCATCATCAGGACATCGCATCTTTTTTGTCATTGTCGTTTTCAGTTTATTCGTATTGCATAACTTGTCTAACAGTATACATATAAAATATAAACCCGTTTCATATACAGACGAATATTGAGCATATACATGTGCCCAAAGGAAAACAAAACTACAGTAACCAATATTATTATATAAGTATGATTTATGTATGTCAAAAAAAAAAAAAAAACAAATAACATATAATAGTATTACGTAAATGGTTATTGGCATTTGTACTCGGTTTAGAAAAATACGTAACATTATTCACCTAATCAAACATTTTTCATTCGGTCAATTTCACGTAGTGGTAATATTGACTTTAAGGTGCGTATTGAGCAGGGCTGTGTTGTACACCAAAGTTAATAGGTAATAATTAATTAAAAATATATTTAATAGGTATATAACTATGAATATAATCACTTTTTATTATATGTCATAGATAACTCATTATTTTGATTTAAATAATATAAACCAGACAATAACAACATATTTTAAATATTTGATTTATATTTTAAGAAATGCACTGTCAGTTTTATGAGAATTTTTTCTTTCTTGATTTGGCAATTTAAATTATTGATTAAATCTTTTTTTAGTAATTTCTCGAGTTGTTTCTAGTTTGATTGACAGTAATGTCGAGTCTCTTAAACGATCTTATATACGAGTTGATAACAAATCGAATAAGCGACAAATTGCAATTACGGTTTCTTAGACTAGAGATTACACCACTCTCAATGTGGAGAGCGTTTCCTTGTTATTTTCCTTCCAAAATGAATATTATATTTATATAATCGTATACTAATATTACAAACTATGCGCGCCAACGAGCAAATGGTGCATTTAAAATATTCTATAAGCGTTAGTAATTTTTTTAAATGATAAATTAAGTTGAGCATATTTTTTTCTGAAGACCCTGGTGTTTTTGAATTTCGTAATAGTGATTATCTGTTATTTGGATTCTCAACTTTCTTCGATTGTCTCTTTAGAGTCCTTTACTCATGGCTTATATCCCGTCATGCTACCTTATCGGTATACCACTAATACAAATCTAATTTAAATGATCAATGTATTATGTCAAGCCTATAATTTTAGGAATTGTTTTAAATATTCGGTGAAGTCATTTCGGCGACCTACCAATTCGACGATTCGACAAATGGTTGTGTATACAATTGTATTGAAATAAATCTTGAACTATCAAATATTATCGATTATTATAATATGATTATCATATGTTTGAACTTTTAAAAATTTTATTTCAACATTTTGTTTAAAATGAGTCTTAGGACAAGTAAAGATAGAGACATTTTTTCAAACCATGGTTTCATATAATATATGAAACATATTATGGTTTTGGATAAAGTTAGTGCTGGCGGTATTAAACCATTTTGATGATGCCAACCTAAAAATGGGTGTTCAGTTCGTTTACACATGGGTATTGATGATTTCGAGATAAAATTCTAAATTATAATAATAAGTCGCCGAAATGGTTTATCGCCAAAATATCCTAGCCCACTTATTGTACACATAGTGACTTCAAAATAATCAATGTTGGTAGCTGAAAACTATACATATTTCTTATTAAAAATCAATAACGTGGGTGGATTTACAATGAGTTTATTTTAAATGACTTGAGAATAAATGTTATTAATTATATAATTATCCAATCGGAAATGTTTTATAAAGATATAGCTGGTTTCAATATGATAAAGTCGGATATGAATTTATCATGTGCGTAAAATAATTACAATAGAAACCGTTTATGATAACACCGGTTATAGTGTCAAATTGGGAGAAATTACCTTAATAGGTTTGGGCAAAACTTATACTGCAAATACTAATTTGTATCGATTATTATGATTATCATGATAGATTATACGGATATTATGACGGTTATTTTTGATTATATTGAAAAAATATTTTATCTATAATGACTTTACTAAATTGATCGAAGTTACTATAACAGTAAATCATTTTAACGAATTATTAATGACCCAGAATAACGTAAATTCAAAAACAAATTTTTAAAAACTAGAAAAAGTTACTATGATAAATTTTTACTAGTTTTTTGAATGTCATAATAAACGGTTTATATTTATATTAGCTTATCATAATATGAAATTACTTTCATCGTTGATAAAAATGTATTTTTCAATAAATATACGTCAAAACTGCGAAAATCTAAATATTAAATCAAAAGTATAATAACAAGTCTATATTAAATGTGTATTTAGTAATTCAACATTTGCCTTTTGATTTGTTGTACCTCTTACTTTATTGTGCTGTTCTAAAACAATTATAATAAACTTATAATAAATGCTTCCGGTTGTTTTTTACACTACTTTCGACAACAATCATTATATAATATTTTATAATTTACTCTATTAAAATATGGCACTGTAAATTATATACAGTGACATGCGTACGTATATATTCGTTTTAATACTTGTAATAATTCATATTATTCTTTTCAATTACAACTTAGTCTATAACTTACAAGTTAGTCTACCGTCTAACAAATCGCGTGTACAAAAATGTGATAAAAAATATATAAGCATCCTAAGTTTGCTATAATTTTAATAAGCGTAAAAAAATAATTACAATGTTGTACTACTACAAATTTTCCCTTAATTAATAGTAATACAAATCTAAGTTATTGTTTGTAATCGTAATATTTTTGTGTCGATATTTTAATAAGTCAGGAATTATATGTGTTTTGAACCGTTTAGAAATATTCAAACTCTTTATGTTACACGATTAGCATATATCTCAATCACATTTATAATTCATTAGTTCATAATAATTTACATTCGAGGCTGGTTTCAAAAAAAGCTTCTCATTGATTTACATTTTATATAATAGTATCTTTTACTGTTTTTTAATGCATTATAACGGTCAAATATTTAGAACACGTAAACGTTACTGTTTATATTTAAGTTAATAGATTTTATACTTGCAACGAAAAACATCATATTGATAACTCGACATAATTATAGATTTTAGAAAGATTAATGGTCATATTCAAACACTTGAGCGTTAAAAAATTAAACAAATTCATGATACGGAATATAACAATATCATAAAAGTCTTCTATTATAAGATGGAGAAAAATTAAGTCAAAGAAAATAATGATATTATTTCTAATATATTTAACGATTACTTTAAATGTGTAGCATCAGACTTACCAACTAAAATAAATCAAACAAAAATATTAAAAAAAAAATCTTCTAATTACACAGAAAATTACATTCATAAAATACCTCTGTTAATTATTTACACAATATTGATGAACAAGAAATCGCAAATCACCTATCAGATCTAAAAAAAAATGGGTTTTCATCTGGAATTGATAATATTTATGTACCAATTAGTTTATTAAAAGAATACAAATAATTTCTTTTTCTTGTTAATCCTTTAAAATATGTATTGAAATTAAGTTTTTAACTATTAGCAGAACTATATTTATTTTTTTTATAAATGAAGCCACTTCAATTTTATAAACAATTATCATCCGATTTTTGTTATTTAAAAGAAATAAAAAATACGAGTAAATGAGAAAAAAATTTAAAAATTGATATATCATACAAGATATATCCAAACTAAAACGTTGTGTAAGATTTAAAACAGAGACGCAGAGTAAATATAACTGAAAAGGAAAGAAAGAAAAATGATTCATGAACTTCTACTAGCTACTTGTTTTCGAATATCCATAAGTTCGTACAATATAAAATAATTTCAACTATATTTCAGACCAGTGACTTTGAGAGTCACTGGTCATAATGTTAGTACCATGAGATGTCGTGAAAATGTTTAGTATTTCAATAAAAATAGATAAAATGCAAAATGGTTCAAACCCAATTATCTTATTGATTTCAAAATATAAAATATACTTATATGTATGTCTTGTATCTATAATACGTATAGTATGAACATGGATAGTAGGTATACCTAGTTCATTTTAACGAGAGTTAGTAAATTGGGTCCCAAATGACCTTATACAGTGGTCGACGCTTATAGTGATTACTAAGGGCTCGGATTTAAATGCCCTAAAAACATCAAAAAATTAATATCAGCTAAGATATAAGCATTTAGTACATAATCGCAAGATATCCATAAAAAAAAACATCATAATAATCGGTTATAACTGATACACGATTCCATTAATTGTTACAAGAAAAACAAAATTGGAGTCAAGAAGGTTGAGTTTTTGATCATACATCTACCGAAATGGAAGGCTTCCACTGAAGTCAGGAAGCCAAAAAAATTGCTTAGTTATAATTTTATAAAATCAACAATGGTATTATATAACAGCAAAAACAATTGCAATAAATGTTACACACGCTGTTACTATGATTAAACATTATTTTTTTTAAGTTACTTTATTCGTTCAAATATACTGTCGTATTCTGTAGTGTTTATCGTATCACATACATAGAACAAAATTTAATCATGAATAAACAGATTTAAAGGTGCTGCACGTCTTAAATTATTTTCGTTGAAAAAAATTACTATGAAGAATTGAATAAGAAAGTGGGTGTTAGATATTTTAATGTTTATTATAAAGATATGTTAAATGAAAGTGAAGTCAACTGAGAACAGACAACAATCAATTTGCTAAGTTTGATCTTCTAGATATAATGCAAGTACCTACAAGGAACAACCATTATTGAAAAGTGATGCCCGTATGCATACTTATTTTTATAATTATTTAATAAATCTTTATTAAAGAGACGTAGTCATACATAGAGAATAGGTAGGGAAAGTTTTACAAAATTATATTTTACTTCTGCGTGTGTACTCATTTCATTAAAAAACTAATTTTAAGTTTTTGTAATTCATGCAACTCATCATATAAAAAATATACGGGAGAAAATAGGAAAAATAAAGAAAAAAAACGTATGTCATTGAGTATTATACATTCAAACAATAAAATCAAAACTAATGAAAAATAAATACATGATATAACAGCAATAATTTATTTATATTTATTTGTACTGATACATTTTTTTTTGTGATTATAGACGATGATATTGAATAGCAATACCAAACAGCATTCCACGGATGAAAAATACTTAAAAACATATTTGTTCGGAGAATTACAATTAAAAGTTTTAACATGTACTAGCACTATTAATTTTGATACAGAAAAGTAGGTCATTTTTGTTTATCATTGGTTAACTTCTATTAACGTATTCCGAATGTTCCGAATAAATATTCGTGTGTTCTCCATTAGAGCATCATGGATTATAATGTAAAAAAAAAACATACCGTCCACTGGTTCCGTAAAGGGTTACGACTTCACGACAACCCTAGTTTGCGGGAGGGATTGGTCGATGCCAAGACATTCCGATGCATTTTCATACTCGACCCATGGTTTGCTGGTGCATTAAACGTCGGCATCAATAAGTGGAGGTAAACATACTCACTCACTATTTAAGTTGAGTAAACGCAGACGTCTTTACGTGTTTAGTGTTCGTGTTCCAGATTTCTGTTACAGTGTCTTTCAGATTTAGACGCCAGTCTGAAAAAGTTAAATTCTAGACTGTTCGTCATAAAAGGACAGCCAGCAGAGGCATTACCAAAAATATTTAAAGTAAGTTATCAAAATTATAGTTTTTCTTTATTATATTGCCTGAGACGAATTTAGGTGTAGTATGTATCTGTTTCTATACTTGTACTATGAATGTCCGCAAATAATTGGTTCGACAAGTGCAGACTTCTCGTACGATTGGTGTAAAATAAAGCAATATATTTTATTATCTTATACCTTAGAGCAATGATGTCCAACTTTTTTTCCTCGGTGGGCCATTTTAGTAAAAAATTATCTTAGAGCGGGTCACTAAATATAAAAGTACGAATAATATCAATATGTCATAGTAGGTTTACAATATACGTGTAGGTATATATGGAATTTGTTTTCAAATATCTTATTGATTACCAAAAAGATTATAGATAAATGCATATTTGATTAGAACGCTCTTTTAAGTGCACGGGTAATATCGTAAAATTTCTATTTGGAAATTTTCGAATATAAAATAAATAAATTTCAAAAAAAAGAAATCTATTTTTTAATAATTTTACTTTTTTATTTAATATTTTATTTAAAAAAAAAAAATTGTAACGGACCACGTTGAATACCTTCGCGGCCCACATGTGGTGGTGGGTTAGGCACCACTGCCTTAGAGTGTCTTGGGCAACGAATGTATATATTTATATTTTTTGTATTATGTGTTTTTTTAATGCTTGGAATATTTTTAAAGATGTGGGGTACGACGAATTTTACATTTGAAGAAGATCCCGAACCATTTGGCCGAGTAAGAGATCAAAATATTAAAGTCATGTGTCGAGAAATGGGAATTTCCGTTATTACACATTGCACACACACTTTATATAAATTAGACAAGCAAGTATAAAACATTTTAAATTAATTATTTAGTGTCAACAGCTTTTTACTTGGAAAAAACTATGCTATATACATTTAAAAGTGTTCAACGATTAATATATTAAAAGCAGAGCTTAAAACCGGTAACCGGTTTGTAAAGAAAACTGATAAAAAAAACCGTAAACTTGAGAACCGAAAACCGATAACCGCTTTTATTTTTGGAATGCTGGAAGCAGTTATTGGTTATCGGTAATCAAGGTAAATATCTAAATATTAACATCAAAGCGATTATCTCGTATTTTCAATCCCAGTTTTATAACCAAAACCTATTCCCGACCAAAATAATTAACGGTTTTTCGTTGTATTAATACTTGAATTATGTCATAATTATATTATAATATTAAGGTCGCTCCAAACTATGCATGTTTCGCGTTTCGCGTTTTGCGTTTCGCGTTTCATAGTGATTCGTAGCGTTTCGTAGTGTTTTGTAGAAAAATATTTTCGTGTCCTTTGATTTCGTCAATTTTACCGCCTCGTTCGCGAAACACTACGAAACCGTTTTCACGAAAAAAATTTTCGTGAAAAAGCTATACACACTATTCACGAAATTCAACGAAAACGTGAAAACATGAAACGCGAAACGCGAAACATGCATAGTGTGGAGCGACCTTTATATATATATATATATATATATATATATATATATATAGGTATAACTATACATTACAAAACGTCATCGTCGTGGTGTGCTGATTCCTATTACAATATAGTTGGTGGAATAGAGGCTTAGTCTATTTAGTCCATTTAGTATTTATGATATTTTAATACTATCGTTTTAATATCTGCTCATCCATTTTTTGGGGTACTGTATTATATATAATATAACCAAAAAGTTCTGTGGCAATCTATCAATCTTAGTGTCATCTTAGAAAATTATTATATTTAATTTCGATTTTTTACCGTTATAAATAAGAAAATTATAACAATATATTTTTTTATGCAATTTAGTTTTTTGGTAATCATTATCTTGATCATAATATGTTTTAAACTTTAAAGCAGTTTGAAAAAATAAATATTGAAATTGAGTGAAATCGACCAAATTAAACCATATTAAGCTTTTGATTTTGTAATAATAAAAGTTATATTATCAACCCACGAATCGCCTAAATAAACGGTGTTAAAAATATGATTAAAAAATTAAAAAATTGAAAAATATGATTTTTAAAAACCAATTTTAACCGGTAACCGATTACCAAAAAACCTTATCATCATCTTTTAAAGGATAACCAATTACCGGTTTTAAAAAACTTTCGGCATCTACCGGAGCCGATTACCAATTTTCTTAGGAATGGTTTTAAGCCCTGATTAAAAGCGTAAAACAACCAAAATTAGAATACATTAAATATATGCTAAATGTATTATAAATTTTATAAGTTGTAGGAGGTGACCCAATGCCAAACATACTCTATGGGGGTGCTACTCAAACACATTTAGAGGAAACGTTCTCAGAAAAATTATTATTTTCCATAGTTATACAATAATTTGCTCCCAAAACTCTACAACATATTGCCCAACATTACCAAGAAAACAACAAGATATCCTTGACATATTCATCTCTAAAATACCAAACCGTTTAACAACAGCATAGATAATATATCAAATACTCATTCAGACCATTCACCAGTACTTTTCACCCTCGATACTTTTCCTATAGAAATATTAACTATCCCATAATTTGTTGCTGATAGTTTAAATTTGAGTATCTAGTGATGAAATATAATTTAAAAGCAAATTTTTTTCAAAATCATATGATTGGTGATAAAAAATATAATATTTATATAATTTTTAAATCGGCTTTTTAATAATTCAATAGTACTAACCCGATCAATATAATCGTGTAACGAAAAAATAAATTATTAAAAAATGTTTAATTTATGATTATTGTCGGTTCTAGGATCATAAACATAAATGGCGGAAAAGCACCAATGACTTACAATTTATTTCATAAATTGTTAGAGTGTATTGAACCACCAGAGGAGCCTGTCCCTACCATAGACGAAGATTTTCTAGGAGGCGCTGTTACGCCGATTGAATATGATCACAATGATATATTTGGTGTCCCTACACTTGAGGAACTTGGTAAATACCTAATGTATTGTCAAATGTATAACAAATTAATAATTTATACAGTTTATATTGTATACTGTAGTAATACTATAGTAATCATAGAAATTGATAAAACGATATCATATGCATTTAAAATCTGAAAATATTTTTTTTTAATCACTATTATTAAAATTGTTATATTTACTGTTAATTCATGAACATTTCAATGGGAAAAATTTTCACAGACATAAAGTTTATTATTTATTTTCTTATAAAATAAATACTAACCGTACATATTTGTATATAGATATATTACAATGATTACCGGGAAGTTACAATATTATTAATTTACTATAATATTGTATACATTATAATATAAACGTAAATAGATAAAGTGATGTTTTAATCAAAATCCAATATAAAAAAAAAAACATTATTTTATGGAGATCTTTTGTTGTTATATTTTATTCGTTAACTTTTTTATTCGTCCTGTGCAGGATTTATAGAACCAAACAATCTAATTCGACAGAATATATGGAAAGGTGGCGAAACCGAGGCATTAGTACGACTACAGTGTCATTTGGAGCGCAAAGAATTCATCGCAACCTATGGCAAACCACAAATGACATCACATTCATTGCTAGCTAGTCCTACCGGTCTTGCGCCTTACTTAAGATTCGGATGTCTGTCCACCAGACTATTTTTTTCCAAACTAAACAACCTTTACCAAAAAGTAAATACCAAAACAATTTAGAGAAATGACTAGTATTTATGCACTTATAAACAGTGAAATATAAGACAGATCATATTTATAGGGCCTGAAACTGATTTTATACGACCGGTTATAAATAAATTAAAATTTTTTAAGACTAACATTTATATAAATCATAAAAATCTTAGAAAATAAAAATTGATTTTTAAAACTTAAGCTGGTATTAAAAAAATGATCTAGTCAGTATTTAGAACCAAAACCAAAACCCTAATCTATATGTACATCAAAATAGATACATTCCGAAATTATTATGTAATATTACTGATTATATAAAAATTTTTTCGAATGTATTCAAGAAATTATTAAGAGCCGTTTTAAATTGTTCAAATTTTATTTAATTCTAGTCTCATGTTATATCTTATGTGTATATTTCCTAAATTAAATATAACCAAACTCTTTAAAAATTAATTTTAGCCTAAAATTTATAAGTTATTATTGATATTAATTATTTTTAAACATTTAAAAATAAGTAATAAGTAATAAGTAAAATCGTGAAGAAACCGAATTAAATTGTTAAGATTTCAATTCTGGATAACACGATGGAAATTTTACTCGACGTAAACATTAACTAATCATTAAGTTTCCGTCATAATTTATTTTTAGAATTTGTAACAGTTAAGTTGATGAAAACTCGTTTGATAACATCTCCTCAATCCCGTTACGTGTATGATTACGTCTCGGAAACTTTTCACGGAATTGCGTATTGCCCATTATATTTTAAACACCTTTAACGATTATATCTAATGTAACTTAACCGTCCCGAACCTTGTACAGATCCGCAAGACCCGGCCGCCGTTGTCGTTGCACGGCCAATTGTTGTGGCGGGATTTCTTTTACTGCGCGTCTCACAACAATCCGAACTTCGATCGGATATTAGGGAATCCAATTTGCTTACAAATACCGTGGGACAAAAATCCTCTGGCTCTGTCCAAGTGGGCCAACGTAAGTATTCCATCATGATTCCGCGTGATACGTGCGTCAGGGACGGGTTTATCACTCACCAAGGGAGGGGATAATGGAGGTTCAGGAATTTAGTTAGTTATTTTTTAAATCTATATACAATTTTAAATTACAGAATATGTTTTTGAGTCCTTCATAAGTAATTTTTTTCACAACAGTGACAAATTTTAAATAGTTACATTATTGGTATCAATTTTAATCTGAAACCATTTTAAAAATACAGGTATACACCTTTATTATTTATACCTTAATATAAATTAACAACAAAAATGAGCTATTTATTTATAAAAAAATATATAAAATAGGTACCATATTCATCAATGACGATTGGCGATATTTTATAATAATTATCAATATATCAGTATATCATAATACTTGACTTTGTAAAATAGTTAGCATAGTCCCAAGAGGGGAGCTAATCCCCCCTTAGCCACCTTCTTCAACCCGCCCCTGACGTGCGTGATTAATGAAGTACGCGTGGAGTGTATCGACGGGAATCGTTTAACACAGGGCCAAACTGGTTATCCGTTGATCGACGCGATCATGATCCAGCTGAGGCACGAGGGATGGATACACAGCATAGCGAGATACGTAACCGCATGCTTTCTCACGTGGGCTGACTTGTGGCTGTCCTGGGAGGAAGGAATGAAGGTAGGTGTTACCGGTACGGAAGCAACAGAGGAGGACACCGCGCAGACGTCTCCGTCATAGTTACATTGACTGTATACATGGAACACGTCATCACGTGATTGTATCGAACGAAACGTACTTAAAGTTTGTTACACGTATAAATATATGTACAGGTGTTCGACGAACTGCTGTTAGACGCCGATTGGTCGGTGAACGCGGGGTCGTGGATGCGGTACTCTTGTTCGTCGTTTTTCCAAGATTTTACCCACAGCTATAACTGTCCAGTGAAATTCGGTCGCAAAATCGACCCGAACGGCGATTTTATAAGGTATATTTTATTACGGTTTGTTTGTTAGTCAATACAATAGTATTACTATTTATACATTACGTGTTTGAATTACGGTTTTGAATATTGTATCAAAGTAGTAGGTACATTTTTTTTTATTACTTAAAAAAAATTTTAAGTCAAAATCAAGTTCAGAAACTAGTTAATTACCCAAGTACAAATCATAAACTCAATATATTGGTGTAAAGACGATTATCTATATGCTGATACGGCTAATTTGATCGAAATCCCTTGAATGTAAAATAAAATACAAATGCGTACCTATGTATTTACGTTAACAGTTGAACGATGAATCCTAATATTGTATTAAACATTCATAGAGGGATTCTGTTAATTATAAATAATTTTTAAAAAAAAAAAAAAAGTTAAAAGTATAAATGACGGGAAATACATAATTCATTCGCATTGTATCAATGAGTGTGGAGTAAAAATTCGAACTTTTGAGACCAATTATTAAAAACACAAATAAGACAACAGTTCGACATTTTCTTTTGATAACATACAATGTATGCTGTTGGCTTGGAAGATAAACCATTTATCTTTAATTGTAATTCATTAATGAAAATTTTTGCCTCACATATAAACTCATGAGTAAAGATTATGATAAATAATAGCTATAATATTTTAGTTTAATTTTTATAAACTATTATTTAATTGGTCTAAAATCATATATTTTTGAACCCTAATATACTTTGACTAAATAACATTTTGAATAGGTTCTTAAGTTTTCTAAAATATATTTTACGATAAATACAGTCTTCGATCAAATAATATCATTGTGATCACTTTTTTTTTTCGAATGATTGACTTTTGACCTCATTATTTTCGATTAGATCACTTCCATCTTTTCATTACCTACCATCTGATTGTAAATAGCAGTCTTGTATTGTGTAGATATCTTTCGTGGTGTAATCGGACAACTTATATAACACCTAGATTTTACTATGTTGGTATGAACGAAAAATCTCCGATTTTTGTGTATTATATTTTAAAATTTAGTTTAAGGAAATTTAACTGTATGCGTTTCGTCAGTCGGTGGCCGAAAAAGAGACTATAGTAAATAAAAAACCTTAATCAGGTGTCATATAAGTTTCGCCGAGCCTAACCTCATTATTAATAATATATGATTTATAGAAAAAAAAAAAATTGGAGATTATGTATAAAATCTTTACTCCAGATGCCACACTCGTCGTTGTCGATTACCCAAGCCGTACACTGATATATTCACTCATGGATAAGTCTTACTTAAGACACTAACTGTAATGTGCACCGTTTCCCTAACAACAATTTTGCTGATACAATAAAACATATAAGATTTGATGTAAATATTTTAATAAAAGCAGAATCAATTGATATTATAAAAATGATTATATCAATAAATAATAATAATAATAATAATAGTAGTAATTATTACTACAAAAACCAAATAATAGTTTTTAGGGCAACTGTGTATTTTAAACGTTTGTAGTTTTCATCTGACTTGAGTGATATCTTATATCCAGCGTAACGTTTCGAACAAAGTTTTAGCATAACTCCCCAACGATAAGGCATAACCACGTAAAAAGAATAATTTCACCGTCATATGATTCGAAAAGTGTTTATGACATTATTATATTTAATCCACGATATTAATTTGTTTTTTCGTCCCACAGGAGATATATTCCGGCGTTAAAAAATATGCCTACTCAATACACCCACGAGCCATGGTTGGCACCAGAATCGGTACAGATAGCTGCCAATTGCATAATCGGTATCGATTACCCGTTGCCGATTATCAATCATGAGTTGGCTTCTAAGATCAATTTCGAGCGAATGAAACTGGCTTATCAGGAACTGTCCTTCGGTCAGCCGCGATTGGAAAACGGGAAAATGATTATACTCGGCTCACCGAGGAGATCAACACCACGAATGCCATGTCTTGCACCGCAAAAATAGCACAAAGACATAATTGTGTTTTGCGTTATGCGCATAATTTGGCTATTATTAATCCGAAGCACTAAATTGACACGACCCGGTAGTAGAGTCTGCAGGAAAATTATTATTGTAAGGCGACCGATCAATAGTTTCAATGAATTTAAAATCCGTTTCTACGTTGTAATTTTATTTTAATTGCACGTACAATTTTACAAGGATAGGGCATGTAGTATAACAAAAAAGTATACGAGTATAATGTTTCTTCACTTCACTTGAGTTATACATAAAAACATAATCATTTAATGCTACGATGAATTAATACATCTGTGATTTAACTTTTATTTTTATAAATATGCCGTATTCATTTTTATTAGGTATATATTGTATAGATTATAAATTGGTGTATGATAATATTAATTTTACAATGGTGTTCAAATTTAGTTAGAAAACTAATACAGATTTAAAATTAGAAGATTCATCATAATGAACAAACTGGACAAAAACTCTCAAATCCAATTATTGTCTTGCCTTGTGAAAGGGGTAACACCGAGAGGTCCGTATGGTCCCTCTCTTCTAATGGTTATATTTTCGAATTTTTTATTTTGTATAAATATATGTGTGTATTATTCATAAATTTAAAAAGAGAAAATGTATAATGACAGAAACGTGAATTTAATTATAATTTATTCCAAGTCCCTTCAGAAACTCTGGTCACGTAACTCTAGTAGAGCCAGAAAAGAAAATTCGTCGATGGAGTATTTGTACCTCCGCCATTATATTTATTACATGTAATTCGAAAAATAGTTATATAAGACACGTTTACGTCGCTATTCTAACTAATTGTATTCATAATGGTGTGACCAATGGGATTTTAGAAATCAAGGTTTGTCGATTTTTTATTGAACGAAATTTGAAAACAAGGTTTTTTAAAATAAAATGTCATACTTTGTTTCCAAATGTGTACAAGAGTGAAATTTTATAAATAATGAATTAAAAATATTTAACTTATGGATATTTGCTGCCAGGTACCATAAAAACTCATGTGGCTTCTCAGGAACTCAGTAAGTTCAATAATTAATCGAGCTTTAAATATTTATATTCTTGTGTATGCATATCAATATGCTGCCTAAATAGATAGAAATATGACATTCTGAAACCACCATTACCCCTTACCGTCATTGCTGCCAATCATTTATTTTTTCATTTTTCTTCTTACCGCCTGATTGTTTACTCAACCACCTTTGTGTGTGAACCCAGGATCGAGTGGGTGTAAGTAGTCTCATTACTCCATCTAACCCCCATCGTTAATTTAAAAGAAAATATTTACAAATAAGGTTTCCATCACGAGTAGCCACGTTCGTGTAATCTATGTATATTATACCCCCTTCATTTTTTTTTTCGTCAACTGATCACTCACATAATATACCAATATTGTACACATTCCTTTTATTTTGGAAAAGTTCATATACTCCCCTTATACCTATATTATCATAAAAATAAATTATAAAATTATATTATTATAAGACTATATTATTTAAAATTATTAATTATTACGAGACAATGACCCATAAAGTTGTGACGGGCGAATATAAATTCCCACACGAGATATATCAGGTAAAAATTACCCGTGGGTTTGTCTACGTAAGTTTCTACACGAAAAAAATATACCGGTACGTAAGTTCGTACATGATAAAAATTAGCGTAAATGGTTGTTTAATATAATATAAAATTAAAATGAATACAAATATTCTTCCCTCTTTATTTAGATTTTGGATTGACAACATACTTGGTGGGATGAAAATTTGTTGATTTTGTACCTTGTAAAAAAATCTAATCCAATTTTCAATTGAATCTTGTCCATATATATTTATTAACGTATAGTTATTCACATGAATACAGTGGTTAGATCATATAATGAGGAGAGAATGAAGTAGTTAGAGTAGCAATATAATGGAGACTACAAGGAAAAAGACCTAGAGGTAGACCTAAAAAAAGATGAATTGACGTGGTAGAAGAAAACTTAAAAACCCTTAGAGTTGAAGATTGGAAAGAGGCAATTCAAGATGGAAATAGTTGGCGAAGAGTAGTGATGGCAGTTAAATCTGTTAGAGAGTGGATATGCCCATAGAAGAAGTTATTCACATATTATACGTATTTAATATAATGATAATAATATAAATTAAATGTTGTGTAGCCAATTACAAAAGCTCAAATTTTTAACATACAAAATCATACTGTGTTATTTTAAGTTATTGTTTTAAGTTGAACTATAATATTTTGTTGTTTATATAATTTTGTTTCTTTTGCTTATATTTTAAGGTCTATTGGAATCTGATGTTCTTATTTGAATATATGTATTTATTTGAAACATATTTAACTTCTATTATTTAAAATATATGATGATGATAAAAATTTTAATTGAATTCGAAGTAAAAATTCTCACGAGCATTTGAAGTAAGTCTTCTATAAGAACTAGCATTAGTCCAAATATAAGGGCGGAAGTACATTATTCCTCTATGAGATTTGCCATTAAATAATCGCAAAGTTCGTTTTATTTTATCTAGTTGTTCGGTCATGAAACGTACTTTTGTTCGTGTAGGATCATACGTATGCAACGGTTTACCTGCTATCAAAGGCGCGTTTATGAGAGGACCGGGTGAGCACTGCTTCCCTCCTCGGTGGGCTGTGCCTTCCTCAAAATCATACCAGGATAAAAATTAAGACAGTACCAGTAGTGTACATTACAGTTGTCATACTCAACCATGCTGATTTGATTACATTATAATATTTGGAATGGAGTATATTCGAACTGATTGTCTCCATTCATACGCAGCAGTTCGAACTAATTTGCGATTATTTTAATGATTATTATAAAAGAAAACAACATTTCGAAGATATGGCTACAATTATCAGAAATGTCGATAAAGATGTGATATCAAATCATTTACCTGAGAACACATGGAGATTTGTAAGTCAGCTAAAAATATACGCGACAAAATAATTGGCTGAACAATGAGTTATGAACATTTAAAACAAGGTAAATTGAAAACAAATTTTTAAAACCTCTGAAACGAAGGATCCTCATATTTTAATAAAAAATCACGTTTGACAACGCAATCCTACTTGTCGACGTCGCCTCTGAGCTATTTATCAATATTTCCACCGAGCTACTCACTGTTATCGCCACTTAACTGTTAAAAACCATTCTCACATATTAGGGCAATAGATTAAATCATCGAAAAACTTAAAATACTTCAATCAGATCTCAATCAAACATATTCATAAATATTGTATTCCTAAATGTAAAAAAAAATATAAACTGGAAATTTGTTTCTTATCTGAACATCTGAACAACATAACTTATTTTTTTTATAAATTAATAAACGTAAATAATCAATATACTGAGTATTTGCCTACTTAGATTTAAACCTAACTATAACTATTATATATAACTATGTATGAAATAAAATGTCAGTGGTAGTTTCATAATGAGGCATTTATTTTATTCGATAATGGCTTACAATAACGCTCTATTTCTAATAAATAAATTATTTTAAGATTAAAAATGTATACTCAACATTATATTCGGTTTATTTTTAGGATCAATTACACTTTAAATAACATAACGAAATAGATAATTAATTGTATAGGTACCAAGTTTTATATGAATACATACATTATATATTAATATTTTATATTTATAATCTGTCCACGTACAAATGTTACGTGTTTTATAAATTATTGTAATTGTATCAAATGAAATACCAATAACACCATATTAATAATTTTTATTGTGCAATTCGATGTTATCATAGATTTTGCTTTTTAATCTTGATACATCCTTCTTTTTTTACAGAAAATTATGCGAGAGAACTGCATTTCTTTCCAATACGCTATTTTTAAATAGGTACCCATCGGATTAATAATTATTATTGAAATGTGTATCCCGAAGTAACAATCTTACGTGGTGGACTTGATTGATAAAAATATACAGTATAATAATCACTGAACAATTCGGGTTGACTATGACATCAAGTTTACATCAGTCACTAGTTTTTCACGTTTTACCGATGATAAAATCATCCTAAATTTTAATTTTACTTCAAAATATATTCTAATATGTGCCTTGGTTAGGTTAGTGGATTTATTAGGATTAAAAGTACCAGAAACAACTATAAGTGATTACAAATTTTTATTTAAACAGAGAGAAAATAGAAAATTACACGTGTTTACCATTATTGTCTGTTGTCAAGATTCATAACATTACAAGTAAAAACTTTCTTACAAGTATTTTTTTTACCATTTTAACATATCTTCTTTCTTTTTTTTTAAAAAAAAAAATAAATACTATTTAATAAAATTATCTCTTTCATAACAATTAAAATTATGTTTTGAGGATTATACATACAATAATAATAATAACAATATGTTTTACATTATAGTAATAATAAAAAAAATTACAATTTCATAACATTATCCATTTTATAACAATTAAAATTAAAAAGTTTTTTAGGATTAGACATATAATAATAATAATAATACGTTTCACATTAAAGTAAAATATTTATGTTAAAATAATGAAAAAAAAGGTACAGTTTAATAAAATTATCATTTTCTTAAAATTTTTTTTAAGATAACACATATAATGACATGTTTCACGTTATAATAATAAAAAATAATAATTCTAGCGCTTGATTTAAAAATTTACTTGGTATTTATACAATTCCCCCACTTTTCGTTTTATTTTAATTTTTATTTATTTTACTAATGTTGTGTACGCCGATCAAATTATACATATAGATACAAAAATATAATTTTTATAAAAGTAACAGTTAAAATAACGCATATGTTTCCGTAGTAGTTGAGTTATCACGGAAGGCCTTTATTATTTAGTCTTCAATCTTATGTACATTTAGTTTAACCTGATTATACATATTATCGCTTACGCGATAATTTGAACATAGTATAACAAAAATGTTCTTTTACATTTATCTTTTAATATATAAGCCTATTAACTAAATGGACTGCGCCTTGAGCACAAAAAAATCAGATATCTGATAAGCAAAAACCAGTATCTTAGAAGAAAAAAAAATAATATTTATTTGATTATTCCAAGACTTTTTATAATTGTTAACCATTATGGAAAAAAAACCAAAGACCTATTAACTGATAGATAAAAACGTGAATTATAAAAAAAGTAAAAATATTAAAAATTTGTTTTTTAACTTTGTCAAGCGTCTACTGCTCACGTATATGTACAGGGTGATTGTTTAAAAATGCTCACCCATGGTTTTTCTCCATTATTGATACATTTATTCAAATTCTAATTAATACAAGGCTGGGCATTAATGAATTAATAAGTTAAAAGTTAAGTTAACATAGTTTTTTGTTTTAATTATCTTAACTTTAATTTAACTTAATTGATATATCAGAAATGTTTATTAACTTAATTTTTAATTAAATTGAAAAATAATAATTTACCTTAACCAAGTTAAAAAATATTATTAACATTCTAATCAAATCATCAATGCATAAAAATTGAGTGAGCATACTTGAAAAATAACCCTGCATACAACTACTTCCCTTACTTCATTAATAAGTAGAAACATTTTATTATTGGATTTTTTTTTATTGACTACTGTATCAAGAAATTAAAGATTTTTCATATTTGTAGTTGTATCATTGATTATAGATAGTATAGATAGCTCACTGGATAGTTTTTCGATGGCATAGAATATAACTGCCGGTAGATAGCGATAAAAGAAATAAATTTATTTAAATTGATATTTATAAAATAATCCCGTATAGCTCCGTATCGAACCAATGTTGGTGTGCATCTGGTGGGAGAAACAGATAATTTTCTATTACTTATTAGATAAGAATATCATATCCGATGCGCGACGGGCGAAGACAAGTAGGCCGAGCTGTTTCCGTACCATCGCATCGTAATCATTGTTTATTATATATTTTGTATTATAATTTATTTAGTTTAATAGAAATAAGTAATTATAGTATTTATAAAGTATATGCTCGGTACTTACCTCTGTCTTATTGTAATACTTATTATTCTTTGTTATATTTAATTTAATTGATTACTGATGATTACAATTTTTAAAGTGAATTTTTTTTTGTATTATTGTATTCTAAAATCTCTTATTAGTCAGTTTAAGTGCCAAATAGCTGTGACATACGACATATTGAGATGGCTACAACAGTTTTCCATAAGTTGAAGTACAAAAATGAATGGTTATATGTAACAAATAACGATTCATTATTTGTCTCATGTGATGAAGAAACACAGTCAAAAACCCATATTCTCCAAGGAGCGGGAGTCATTGCATTAAACGAAACATGTCGTGGATATGCAAACCAAGACGTCTTGATTCCAGGGCGACTAGCAGGTAGAACACAATATTCCGATTTCATCCCTACTTCAATAATTAAGGAATTATTAGAAGATACTATACGAAGTCGTTATGTTAAAACAATGCAGTCACATCACATAAGAACCAGCCAAATGTATGATTTAAAGTTTAAATTTTAAACAACATAATGTATACACACGGAGCAAATACAACAAAAGGATCAATATGCGAAAATCGAAATGAAAATATATATATTTTTCGTCATTGGAGGAACAGCATTATTATTGGTAATCATAATAAATATTAGTTGTATTATGTGGTATACCAAACAAAGAACACTCAAAAATGCCAATACGAAACTAACACCATATTCAGTTCACATGGAGGACAAATGAACTCAAGTCAACATAGAAGAACACTCCATGGAAGCCACAGCACCAAATGTGGAAGATCTAGCATTAACTCCAAAGGAAGAGAGAGTGAGGAAACCTCATTTATGTATCCCAAATTAAAACTTTTTACTTAACCATAAGAGGTTAGATAGTCTTTATTTTAATTGTTTATTTTATTTTTGTTTGTTTTTTTGGGAGTCAGAGACTTTCAGCTTAGAGGGGAGGGGTGTAGTATGCTTAGCCGGTTCATATACTTCTGAGAGCACACAAAATACTAGTTGTATTCAAAGATACTCCAAAGAAAAGAAAAAAAGGATCCCTGTGCCATACCCAATTATTGTAAAATAATATAATTCCCATATGGGTGGAGTGGACTTAGCCAAGATACAAAAATTTAGAACATGAGGTAGCAGATGCAAAAGAGGACATTTGAACACGAGTCAAGAGTTTGTTAGATGATATTGGTAAAAATAATAGCGATATTCAAATTCAAACATTTGAGACAAAAAAACGATTCCAGTGCACTTGCATTTCTATACGATAATAAGGGCATCTGTAATACAGATGATTCTATAGTTCAATTTCAAAATTACTTGGCAGAACTACAATTACTTGTACAATAACTTGTAGTGAAATGTAAACTTTTTTTTGTACAACTGTTTTTGAAATTGTTAAGTACAATAAATAGCAGATCAAAACTGCTTGTAGCAATGTGCAACAATGTTAAAGATATTTTATTTTAAAAACTAAATTTACTTATTGTATAATAAATCATAAAGAAATTATTATTACATAATATTATTATAAAAAAATATATTTTAGTTACCTATTTATAATGTTTTAATTTAGCTTTAAGTCCAGAACTGTTAAATTATAGTACTTTAATTGAATACGATGATTTAGGTCAGGCACCGGCAACCCGCGGCCCTCGGAACTTTTTGCTGCGGCCCTCCAAATATAATTCATGGTGTTTAAAATTTTAATTTTGTAGCTTAAATTGTTATAAAATATATAAATAATATTTAATCAATGCGAGATAAGCTATGATCGAAAACGTAATCTAATCTTATGTAATGTATGTATCGTCGATTACGACAAATACGTATTGGTTATGGCCTTAGTGGCTTAGTGCAATTCGTTTCGAAACATTCCAACGTGAAGTTTAAATTTCAACTGTTTTATAATAACCTATCAATTCAATGTCAAAAAAAACGTAAAATTAGTGATGAACATCGTACATTCAACGAATCATGGACGGATTTATATATTTTTATCGAAAATAAAGGTAAACTATTATGTTTAATTTGCAAAAAAACCATTTTAACTGTAAAAGAATATAATGTTAAACGTCACTATGAAACAGAGCATAAATTAAAATTTGACACTCTCACTGGTGATCTTAGACAGATTAAAATAAACAATTTTAAAAGTTCATTAACTAATCAACAAAATAGTTTTAAATTACAACATAATCAAAACGAATCAGGAGTACGAGCTAGATTCGTAGTTGCTGAAATGATAGCCAAGTGTAATCGTCCATTCAACGACCCTGAGTTTATAAAAAAATGTATGTCAGCCGTTGTAAATGAAATATGCCCTGAGAAAAAAAAACAATTTGAAGACATCAGTCTCTCAGCTAGGACCTGTGTTAGACGTACCGAAGAGTTAGGAACAAATTTAATATTCAAACTGAAAGAAAAAGTTTCTAAATTTGATTGTTTTTCTATCGCAACTGACGAAAGTACTGATGTTTGTGATACTGCTCAGTTATTAATATTTATTCGAGGAATTGATTTTAATTTCAATATTTCTGAAGAATTAGCTGAATTATGTAGTTTGAAGGGAACTACAACGGGAGAAGACTTATTTATCGAAATTGACAAAACATTTAAAAAACTTGGATTAAGTTGGAACAAACTAGTTAGTGTTACTACAGACAGTTGTTACGTGGTACCCAATAAAAACAGGTACCTATCGTAACGATGTTGTTGGAGTAGGATAAATTGATTTAATAATTAATTGAAACACTTTTAAACACTTACAAATGTATTTACAAATAAATGATTTACAGATACAAACTATAAATTTGTGCACTAACAATATCAAAGACATAACTCAGAAGGGCTTGTACTGATAGCTAGACACGTCTGCCGTTGGTGGTGAAACGGAGCCTTTATATACTCTGTTTGATTCTGTTTTAATTGTGTACCACGTAACAGTGGCGCAGTCGGCATTTCGAACATCGTTCATTGGAATTTTGAGTCAATTTCATTAAAGAAAGCATGAGGGCCATTAGCCAGCCCTTAGATTCATAGGCAATAATATATTATCTATGCGTAAATCGAGTTAATAATTTTATTCAGCTATGATTCTTATCAGGAATCGAGCGAAAATACCTATGTAAACATATATGGTTGATAAACCGTACGTTCGCTTATGGTCCTCAAAGTAGGATCGCACGAAACTCTTCAAAACCGTAGAAGTACGTGCAAACCGTACATCTGGCAACACTACTGTCATAACCTTACAACTATAAGCAAACTTCGTACCAATATTTTCTTATTATTTTATCGAAATTATCTCAAAATCATCTGTGAAATGCCGTTTCCAAATTTACTTTGTACATTTTATTCAATTTAAAATAACGAAAAACTCGATCAATTTCAAATCGTACCATGACAATTAAATATTAGGCTTTCACCGTGTCTCACGATCAAACTAATATTAATAGTAATACAGATCACGCCACTCGACTCCTTCCTTTGATACGGTACTGATTACGTTATTATGTACAATAGTTGTTTTTTATCAATGCGAATGTACGATATGATAACTTGTCGCTCACTGGCATCTATGTGATTCTGATCTGCATGAACTAGATTTTTTTCATTCCGTAATTCATTATTTCGACTAAGTGCAATCAAATGCTTATACATTCATCATAAATACTATAGAAGCAACAACATTTTCTATCTTGGGCACGCTAATTATTTACAGAAATGCTTAAGGAAATCATGGGAATTGTAGTAGTTGCTGTTTCAGCAGGTAAATTCATCCGGTTGACATGTAGAAATGGTTTTTTAATATTTTATTTTTGAATTACATTTTACTAGGTGTAGCAATAGTACTTCATTTTAGAAATCAAATGGCCATCCAAGACCAAATGGAGGAAGAACGAGATATTTATGAAAGACATCGAAAAGAACTGAAACTCAAAAATAATGATTTAGTTAGGAATTTCAGAAATGAAAATAGTTGGTTATGAATTATTAAAATTAATTCCGATGTGATAAACCTATTAATGTTATAACCCAATTTTTTATAAAAAATCAAATATGTATCAAAAATCATTGCGATTATTTTTAGTTTCGATTTACTTTCATGATTTAATTATTCATCAAGATTTAAAATATATTTTTTATAGATTCTCATTTTACATTTTATATAACATTAGCATTTTATTTAATGTAAAAGTATTTTTTGTTGCACATTTATTAATAAATGACAAGATAAAATATATACATAATTAAATAATTGAGTTTATAGAAATCATATTTTAAACATATTGACATTTTGTACACAGATAAATAATTTTTAATTTAAATATTTGTATTATTCTAATATTTTTTTTAAAAAGTTATTATTTTAATTAAGGATGAGCATTTTATGATGGAAAAATATTTTCTAAAATTGTAGTGATTTCCATGTATTCATTTGGTTCTTTATATTATCTTGTATAATATTCTTAGTTTCAAAAGTAAAAAGATTTTTCACACATAATTTTGATATCGGTTTACTAAATAAAGCTCTGGAACATTCCATTAAACATTCTTTTCTGTAATTTGAATCATTGTTTACATTTTGTTCATAAATAACAAGTCTTCCATTTGCCAAAGTACTTAACCATTTAATTAGATATCCATAAATGTTTGGTGTGATTTGTACTCCTAGAAATATTTAGTATGCTTTTATAACAATAACACATTTTTATTTTTTTATTATATTAATTCATTATTTTACCATAAATTTCATTAGTGTGGAGCTCAAATTTTGTTGACACAATTATTAATTCAGGATTGTATTCATAAGCAATTGGCAAAATAAGGTAATGCATTATGGCAGTGAATTCCGCATCATTTAATTTCTTCTATAACAGATAAGCATAATAAATATAAAATATTTTCATATGAGTTTTTAATAAAGATATATTGTTACTATTTACTTTTGACCAAGAAATATTCATACAATTTTTGTCAAGTTTATTACTATTATCAGTTTTTGAATTGTGTATTGAAATAATCATTATTTTTTCATCAGAATATGATTGTGAAACATTACTATTCATTTCAATTATTAAGACCCTGAAACAATGACAATATCATATTAATTGTTTTATCATAATATTTAAAATAATGTGATATACATGTATTTTAATGAATTTAACCTTTGCACAGAATATTTTTTTATGGCATAGTTAGCACTAACTAAAGAAGCATTCAATATACATGTGTCTTTATTTTCATTTGTATTGGTGGTTGATAGTAGCAAAGATATTCCGGATCTTATTTCGTTGTCAAATATTGAATCAATGATCTGTTGGTAAGACTTTTTGATATAAATTATAACATTTAAATAAGGCTAAGAAGGGCAAATAACCTGTAATAACGATCCGACAAAAAAACCAAACATGATAAAAACTGGATTTTCCTTAACAAAATCATCATTAAACTGTTGGCATATTTGTTTCCTATATTTTGTTTTAAACAATGTATTATTGATTTCCTTAATTGTAGCTTGACGTTCCTAAATTATATTTCAAAATAATAATTTATTAAATCTTATCATAAAGCTTACTCCTTAAGTTATTCATAACAAATAAATTCACCAATAAACCTTATGAAACATGTTAAGTGTTCTTTTAATTATTTATTTTATTGGTAGATATTTGGTAAATAATTAGTGGACTTTTTTTTATTCTTAAAAGTTAATTTACTTATTGGTATTTTTATAAACCATTAACTCTTGAAATAAAAAATAATAGTTGATGATTGATAATAAATCTTAAATTATCAACATAGACAGACAAATTAACAAATTAATACTTTTATGGTAGAACCTTAAATAATAATTATTATAACAATTATTATGACCTTTAAACAATTGTAACAAATTTTACAAAATTTTTAACAGAAACTATTTCATCTCTATATTTTGACAAAATATTTACTTTTATGAATATTATCTAAGCCTTCAGTAGTCTAATGACTTTTCAGACCCATTATATTAGGGGTCGGCAAATGGCGGACCACGTTCCGAATCCGGAATCACGAAATTAAATACTATTGTAATAATAGAGATTTAAACTGTGTACATTTTTACCAGTAAAATAAATTTATCAATTTTATTTTTATCAGTAAATTTATATTACCGTATATTTTATATTTATTGCTTATAATGTTTTTATAATTTTGTCAGTGAGTAAATATTTTTTTGATTTTGCATAATAATATAATACCATTTAGTAGAATACATTTAATTTTTAATCAATTTCCATTCTGTCGTTTTAATTTAACTAAGTAATTGTACTCCATATTTTATACTTGTAATTAGTTAAAACTAAAAATTGTATTATTTAGTTAGTAAGTGAATATTTAATCTTATAAAATACTAGTTAGGTGAAAAATATTTAATTTTTCTTCTACTTTTTATTTTTATATTGCATTAAATTTCCACTCTATTGTCTTGATCAGATTGAGAAGAATTGTATTGAATATTTTATAATTTTAATATAAATTTATTGTTACTTTATTTGTCAATGTATATTTCTGATATCACATAATACCAATTAGGTAAATTATATTTTATATTTTTGAGGACATATTATATTTTATTTAATTGTTATAAATAAAACTAAAAGGCTAGACATTTTTCTTATACCTTGTACCAAAATAATCTGTTTTAACTTATTTATAGTTTATTTTATAGGTATATTATGAGCATTTATATTCATATTAAATGAAAACATTATACCAACAATAATAATAATCTATCTACACCTACTATGATAGTAAATAATAAAAATAAATTATATCTTAGCCTATATTATTATGAAAAAAGAAATATTTGATTCTTGTAAGATTTTCTATGACTGCATATCAAAATTTACAGACTTATGTTAAATTGTTCTCAGTTAATTACAGGGAAAAATATTTATGTAAATTTTACAATCATTGAAAAACTTAACTAGTTGACACTATACACACTTTGTATAATAATTACTTAATACAATTGTTTTTAGAACATAATATGGGGTATTCTCAAATCAATATTTATACTTAAAAATTATTTTTAAATGCAATTATTTACAGTATTATTTGTATTATTTTACCTTTAAAACATGTATAGGTCCAATAAGTGATTGTAAACACTGGTATATATCACTATATTTTATACATTTATTTGCGTTGATTGCTAAACCCATTCTAGTTTTTGGATTGAATAGTTTAGTTTCTTTACAAATAAATAAATTATAATTTTATAAAAATATTAATAAATTAAAACAAGTTTTACAGTTCATACCTATTATCATATTGTTTAATAATACATCAAAATGTTTAGTATCAATTTTTGAATACATGTTTCTGGTTAAGTATACTTGAGGTTTTTCACTGAAGAAATTGTATTGAATACTTGGTGAATTTGCATCAGCTAAAATGTTATATTTGAAACAATCCCAATAATATTTATGAACATTAATTACATTACGAATAGTTTCCATTACACTGAAATAATAAAAAGTGAGTGACACAGTGTGATTATAATATTTTTGCAAAGCCTACCTGTTGCACGGTTGTTGTAATGCATCGATAAGCGGACAAGCATCTCCAAGTAATGCTCTTAGTGTCAATGCTGCACTTTCAGCCAAACTCGGTAAGTAGTATCCACCCTAAACAGGTTTGTCTAAAATTTCAGCTTAATTGTTAGTATATTAAGTACCTCAAGTATAGCAACAACTTTGTTATTAGTAATGCTCATTAACTTTTGTGTGATATGAGCATAACACGCCGGAGTGACTAACATTTCACCCTAATTGTAAATAATATTGGAATTATTATAATGAAGTAATAATATGATAGTAGCAATAAGCTTAATTACTTTAGGATCTCCAATGGCTGAATCAAATCCACTTGAAACGATTATGAAATCTGGGGAAAACTGAAAAAATAAAATATACTCATGTTCCCCAAAATTATCTAATCATATGTACCTCGATTGCTAAAGGAATTAATAAATAATGAACTATAGCCAAATAATCTTCATTTTTCATGGCTGTGCTGTTCAATGGGACATTAATGTTAAAACCAGTTCCATTGCCACTTCCAACATGATCAAAATCGCTTTCTCTTAAATTTGGCCAAAATTGACCATGTTCATAGCGGTGAATAGAAAAATACAACACTCTAATATTAAATAATTTGTTTTACAAAGTAAATCTTTCAATATTAATATATATCTTGGTTACTTGAACAATTTAAAAATACCTGGGATCATCGTAGAACATCTGTTGAGTGGCTTGGCCATGATGAATGTCCCAATCGACAATAAGAATTTTTTTTATATCTGTTTGGTCTAATAAATATTGAGCAGCTATAGCTACGTTATTGAAAAAACAATAACCACAATACTCAGATTTCATTGCATGATGTCCAGGAGGCCTATTTATTCAAATAAAATGATCATAAATTAATAGTTTTTCTATGTTACGATTCATCAAATAAAAATATTTATTTTAATAGAATAAATACCGAACAAAGGCCATTCCATTTTGTACACGACCATCAACCACTGCTTTAACTAATTCAATTGAACTACCAGCTGCTAGAAGAGATTGCTTGAATGTTGACTATAATAATATGTATAGACAAAAATTTAAATAATTATAATTTATTATTAAAACAAATGATAAATATTTTTTTATTTTAAATTAAAACAATATTAAAATAATCATAAATATCTAGTGTATGCAAAAATAGTTTTATATTCAAGTATAGTTTGAGAATAGATTCTGAATATCATAATATCATATATTACAATATAATAACTATTATTTCTAATTATTATACATATAGGGTGCACATAAATTGAATCATATTTTGAGGACACCAATTCTAAATTGTTTTCGTCATAGTTCTGGGTACTTTCTAACAAGTTAATATGTTCTGCCGTGTGTTGGGTCAGCAACTCTTCCCTAAATGCTGGACGTGTCTTTATTTTAATGCATCGATCAATTAATCCCAAAGAATTGCACCTATAGCACAATCATTTATGTACACTATTTACTGTTCATGATATTATAAGTTTCAAAGTGATTTTCAACAGGTAGGTATGCAAATTAATAGTCATACCGGTTTATGATGGATGTATATCGTTGTGGATTCTCCGAATAGTTTTCGTCCCACAGACAACTGTGTTCGGTGAACTTTTCATCGTAGACAATACCAGTAGTAATAGTCATTATCAAACAGTAAAAACAATAGCATAAAACTACAAAAGGAGTAAACAGTTTGTGCTCACGGAAATGTAAAATCGCACATGTAATTCAATTATAATATTTTATTACATAGAGATTTAATATATATATATATATATTTTTTTTGTATTAATTGAATTCTTTAATTTGTAAACCGGAACGAGAATTTGGTAATTTGTAGAGTTGTACTAGCTAGCTGCTATCAAGTGGACTGAACTGATAAATCTCAGAATATTTGTTGTTCTATTTTTTATGCATTGACGTCGAGTGAAGATAACGAACAGTAATATTATTAATCTGGAATGAAATATGAATAGGTATATTGAACGCTACGAACTCGCAGCCACATGTCGGCCACGTATAGACGAAAGTAATCCCGTCATCACATTCACACTTTATCGGAAATGTTCCATGAAATAATTAAACATGTGTCTTGTAGAACTAGTAATGGCAACTTGTTATCAATTTCCGTAACTGTTATAAACTGTAATTGTTACACCAAAAATTACGGTGAAAATAATAGTTACTATAATTGATACTGTTACTATAATACGGTCACTGAAAGAGCGCTACTAGGCGGCGATCAAAACTCGTCCGTTATCGCGCATTCCCAACACTAAACCTGCTAAAACGTACTATAGAAATGCTGCTATCGGCGATGGTATTTTCCAATTTCTGGGAGAATCTATAAAATAATTGACTATAATATAATGTCTATTATAATACATCAAATCTTTATCTAATATTCACCTACCTAAAATATGAAAATTAATTTATCTAATATCTGCAATGTGTATGCTGATTAAGTCTGATGGGTGTTATTAAATTAAATGCAGGCTATAACAACCGAATCGCGAATTGTTAAATTTTCTATGCAACTGTAATATTTTAAATATATATTATGTACTGTATAATATTTTTATTTGATATGTTGATTCATTTTATTTAAAACTTAATTTACAAATATCAATTATTAATTACCTAAATACCTAATATTATATTTTAGTATAGCTTATATTATGAATACAGCATTTTTAATTTTTATTGTTATAATGTTATTGCTATTAAGTTATTGCTATATATTTTTAAAAGAAATAAATACCATATATAAGTATTATACACTGTTGATTTTTGTATTCCTCTATTTTAAATAATATATTTAATGTCATCAGTATTCATGAATATTAAAATAAAGGCAAATGGTCGATACTATTGTAACCTGTTCAATTATATGTAAATAGAAAAAAAATGTCATTGACTACACAATAGGTAGTGAATTTAAGAAACAAGATTATTCATTTAACCAAATTTAACTAACTGAATGTGTATACATATATAAAAACGAATCACGAATAATGAAATAACAGTAGTTATTAATTGTTTATCATCACTAGCCGATAACAGCTTTTCTTTCTAGTAACAGTATAACAGTAACACAATAACACATTAACACTATAACAATATATTTTATAGCAAGAACATGAAAACATTGAGTAACAATTATCAATTATCATTTATTCATTTTACATTCTACAGACGTTACAGCAGCTGCAGCTGCTCAGCTAGGGCTGCTGGTAATGAATAACATCGTTATTCGTTAACCCAAAACCTTGGTTAAAACTTCAAAACAAAAAATAACAATAACTGTTACTTTTTCTTCTAAGTAACAGCTTGTTCCTATTACTTTAGTAGTAATTGTTATAAGTCACTGTTTCTGTTATTTTCTCCCATCACTATGTAGAACGTAGTTGCGTAGATTTCATTTTCGTGACTTCCTAACGCACTTAACAATAGTCAAAGGCGTCCATCATAAAAAAATCAGGAGAGGGGACACGTGTGATCGGTGCTTCTCTGCCACTCAGTCATTGTTATCAATGATAGGTTTATAATTAGTATCTATGATTCCTAGAATTCGTTCTCCCGTGGTAAAGTTTTGTCCAAGAGAGGGGGATATGATTTGCTTACAAATTAATTATACTTATTATATATTATTAATCATAATATTTTATATTTAAATGTATAATAAACACGAAAAAGCCAAAGTGTACATGGTCCCCTCCTTACCACTTACCCCAATGGACGCCTTTAACTATAGGCAACTTTGTGCGTGAATATAAAAAAGTACGTTTTGTTCGTTTACAGACGTTTTATTATGGGTACTCTCGTGTTGCCTATCATAAAACTGTATGCGAACATTATGCTACCTACCATATAACTGCTTTACTATTCCAAGTTTAGTGTAAATATAACAGAGGACGATTGAGGGATGGAGTTATAGTTTCAAAAATAGATGACGATGTATCAAGTCACAAGATAATAATTTGTTGGCAACATTTTATAGTACTAGTAGATAGATCGACAATGGCTTACATAAATAATTCTGATAAATATTTTTGATATTAAGCTCAAGTCGCATACAAATATTAAACAGTACTTTAGGCACGCCTCTGGGTAGTACCTATACTACACCGACGAAGGTAGCATACTGCACAAGTACCTACTTCATTATGTTTGTTCTATCTTCATTCTAGTTTCCTGGAATGTATTTTTTATACTGATCACTTTTTGCAGTTTCATCCCGTTCGCAATCCTATATTATCGTAATTTATTGCATTGTGTAATCACTTCAGAATACGAATCAAGGCTTAAGATAGGTGGGGATTGGCAGAACGGGACTCTACGCAACGTCAACCCATCATCTCACGGCGTTTAAAAAGCGTCCACATTAACATATAACTTCGAACATTTCACTGAAAATTTTAACGATTTGGCCAAAATTATCGCTTACATTAAAAATTAGCAATTAGTAATAAATTTATTAAAAAGAAAATTTGTATTATTTATATGATCATTAACTATTCGTCTTGTTGTTGATGGATCCGAGAAAAATTATTTTACTAACAATAAATAATTCATATATATTATATTCAATGAATATGAATATTATTCATATATATATATTAATAGTCGGAAGTGTTCCCATAGCATATAATACATATTCTTAAGGTATTTGTACAGAATTATGTATACTGTGTATATTCTTAAATCCTAATAAAGGAAAACACTTTGGTTATTCTGATTATGCTTTGAAAGTAAATTTAGTTTATTTTTTTAATTACACTTTTCTCATGATTAGGTACGTCAATATTTATTAACGATATATAATATCGATAGCCGAAATATTATACAATATTGACTGTAGTAATCAGGGGCGTTTGGGACCAATAATGTCATCGGAATTTAGAATTGAAGTGGCTATATCTTTGTACCTACCTATTGTTTGCATACAAAAAGGTATATTAAAAACAACACTAATACATTTATAACTTATTACTTATAATATAAAGATGGGATTTAATTTTTTTTTTCATATTTTAACATGTCCTTTATAAACCATAAGAAAAATATTTGTATTGTATAAAATATTCATGAATTGGTACTTGATGGGATAGTAAAATCTCAATAAAATTTATAGGGATACTCATATTGATAGTTTTTCATGATTATTCTTCTTCTTACCATTATTATTACAATCGTGGACTTGCTGAACCTCTGGAGTCGCTTTAGACTACAAACGAAGTAAACGTTTAAACTAAAAAGTGTCACGACGGCATTTATGCGTATAATACTATATGGTCAACGGCAATATGTAAAGTAAAATATTGATGAAGGGACTGAAAACACTTGGAGATGTTTTTCGACTGATCCGGAGGAGACTTCCCCCTTGGCACGACACTAGAATTTTTTTCCAGGGGGCAGAGTGGGGCTCGATATATATAGTTCTTGACAGTTCTGCATGTCATCGTATTTATTTTCAGTTTAACGTTAATAATTAATATACATTATGATCACGATAAGTGGAAACGATCAATAACTTTGTGCATGCTTCATATATTTCAAATCTGCTTTTTTTGTTTACTAATAAACATTATTATACACATTTTCAGATAATTAGACTATTTTTGTCACAACTAATTTAGCGCATGCGCACAAAAATGTTTTTTTAAATGGCATGACCTATTTTTGACCATAAATTATTTTTTCTGTATTTTTTAATGAATTTTAGTGGTTGAATTTATTTTCTAAGTTAAAAATTTGCCGAGTTATAGCATGTTACCGTGTAAATAATATAAAATCAAGTTGTTATAACTCGGCTAATTTTTAACTTAGAAAAGAAATTCAATCACTAAAATGCATTAAAAAATACAGAATAAAATAAGTTGTGGTCAAAAATAGGTCATGCCATTTAAAAAAAAAAGTTTTTGTGTGTATGGGCGAAATTAATTGTGACGAAAATAGTCTAATTATCTGAAAAATGTGTATAATAATGTTTATTAGTAAGCCAAAAAAGAAGAATTAAAATATATGAAGCCTGCAAAAAGTTATTGAGTGTTTCTACTTTCGTGATCACACTGTATAATTGTTTTCCGTCTTCTTTTTCTTCTTATGGACAGAGTTAGATTGAACTTGTAGCAGTGCTACAGAATTAACGTTTGGACGAGCTGTTAAATGGTGCTCTGGACACCATAAGACGTTTATCTGTTTTCATTTTCAAGTTGATCTTATGACTTATATTATCATTTTGAACATGGTAGTTTGCCGGACCTTTAAATAAAAATAAACATTAATGGTTGAAATCATGTAAGTGTAGGAACGTCAAACACATAACATTTCAATTATTAAAGATTTTTATAAAATATCGTTATTGAACTGAAGAGCTTAGTGTTAAAAAGTATCAAATTATGTGGTTGTTTCAGTGTTAGCCTTAAATTCGTGCTTGTTTCAGACATATTTTACAATGTACGGTGTATCGCGTAGGCCAAGGGACCTGTATGTATTGAAGTTTTCGTGTCATATTATATCATATGTTCGTTTAATGTATATATATATTTATATATTATATTTATTGTAATATTTTTAATGTACTATTATTATACCATAGAATAATATTATGCTCGTAAAAATCGTGCCATTTACTGGTTGGGGAGGGGGGATGGACAGCTTGCGGAAATCCTATACTCGTTTAAGTGTATAACTAACCACGGGTAAGTCACTATAATCAGTGCCATGCTTTACATAATTAACACCTGGTATCAAGATCATTTTTAGTGCCTCTACATCCTCTACCAAATATTTTTATATCAATTGATTTTTAAGTTGATTACATAAAAAAAGGGGGTTCTATATAACTATTTATTTTGTATTTATTAAATTAAAAAAGTAAATAATCAAAAACTTAAAGAACATTATAAGTAATGTAACTCAAACTGTACAGGTAGAATAAAACATGTGGATAATAACATATCATACTAAACTAGTATAACTTATTTAAAAATCGAATTTATTCGAATGCACGAAAAATAATTTAAATAATTTATTATTTATTTATTATTTAAATAATTCCCGATGAAAAATAATGAGGTACCGATGCAACTTCTGTGTTCATGAACTATGATGTGAAAGGTATCATAGTTTGTCATGTATTATGATGGGTTCAAAATAAAATCGTACAAGTCGTTCAAGTTGGCATTCGATTATGGGGTCTAGGGCATTTCGCCGAGGACTTTTTTGCCACGAAAATTTTAGTATCAATAATGCACTTATCATTCAATATTGATATACAAAAATACTAATTATATGATATATTTCACCCCTCACCACCCGACATTTAGCATGCGTTCGTTCCTGATTGACACTCTTTGAGTTGTGAAACATCAATTTTGATATGTTCCTCAATTTAAATCAAGTACATTTTATCACCCCCGGGGCCTCACAAGATAATGTGCGCTTTTAATTTCTGTTTATCCATAAGCAGCTATACGCTAGTATACTCTGGGATAGAAGATTTTTTTGTAGACCATAATACGAACAAAGTCTCGAAAAACAACATTTTTGGGAAAGAAAAATTAACAACATATTTTGTATGTACGATCTACGTTTACAGTTTTGTATTAAGTGACAATAATTATGAAATTATTATATGCTTTTCGTTTTTAATAAACACGTCTTTGTAAAAATTTGTTTCCAGTAATATATTTTAGTAAGCAATTTTAATCTCAAAATTTAGTAATGTTATTGAATTTTTAAATAATTAAAATTTATTTCAATACAAAAATTAATAATTTTCAATTTCGTGTGTATTTATTAAGACTTTGAATTAGTAAAAAGTACATAATAGAGATATTTAAAATTATATGTACAATAAAAAATAATGAATTAATTAATATGAATTGTAGAATGTATTTTATACTTTAAGATTACATTCTTACATATATTACAATTTTTCTTCTTCTATAATTTAAGATAAAAAAAAAAAAAAATTGTAAATTGTTGTTTTGAAATGAAAAAGCTTTATGTGCCCCATTGATTATGGTTCTCTGTGCACACGCACCTCTTATACCCCATTAGGTATGGTCCTGACTTAATACTATTTTTTCAAGTGTTGCATTAAGAAACTTAGTTATTTTAATTATTTACAAGATTAATTAATTATTTTTATGGTAGTGAGAAGTTATTTTTATTTCTTTTTTAAAATGTTTTACATTCGTTTTATAAGAATTATAAGGAAATTATTTTTTTTATTTTCTATTATTCTTTTAAAACAACAAACACATTTTTCTAATATATTTAATTATACATCTTATATCAATATCAATATTATGTCCAATACTCGTTTTACCGATACCAGTTATGAGATCAACCACGAGGTTGAAATTTAACTGTACTAATGTTAGGTCAGTAGTTAAGGACTTAATAGTTATCATAAAAAAAAAAGAAAAACAAATGTATAACCGATATTATTATGTGTTTACAATATTAATAAGTAAAATAAACCGAAAAGTGAGGCTTATACAAGTTTAATAGTAAAATTATTTTTCGGGTATTTTCTGTGGGTTTTCTTGGAATTATATCCTTCTGCAATAAGTGTGCATTAATAATATAGGTAAATGTAAAACAGAGTATAATAGACATTTAACTTAAAATACAATAACAATACTCAAAAGAAAAGGTCAATTCTTGATTAGCAAAATCGCAAATAAAGTGCACACATATTATTTGTATGACCTATTCTCAAAGAGCTATTATTATTATAATTTTTTTTATAAACTGCGTTTGGTTTGGGATTTAGTGCCCATATTATGAAACAATGAAATGGTTAGGAGCGCAGTCTTAATGTAGTTTATTGCCTATGTCGTAGTATTATTTTATCTCGAGATTGTTATTTAATAGATAGATAAATGTGACTATAATATTAGATTAAATTTTTCGTCCCTGTGGCAACAGATCATGTAATCGCATTAATGAACGTGTTCACCAACATATTGATCTCTGTAATGTATATTATATTATGAATATGATAATTTTAGAGATTTCGATCGTTCAGCTTGTCTTACAACGAATGTGGTGATTTATTTTTTCAGTAAACAATTTTTAAGTGATCGTAAACTGCACGTTCAAAAAGTTTCACGAGTAACATATGGAACAATCCATTAGAAATTGTATGCAAAACATCGTTTTAGTAGTTAGAGTAATATTGAAAATTTGTTCACATTGTTTCCGAGGGGGTCGTGCAAAGATTAACCACGCACATCCACGAAACAAAAATTTAAATTTCAAAAAACAATAGCGAAATTTTTGCTGAAAATGTGTTATTTTTAATGATTTTCAGGTTTAATGAAACAAACGACACGTTTATTTCATTGCATTACACGCCATAGTTCTCATAAGGTTCTTAGATTTTAAACTAAATGAGCGCTATCACTACACTAATCGCGGAATATTCTTGTATAATAATATTCACGTCGCAATGTAGACACGCATTCTCAAATGCATTTCCTATTTTTCCTCAAATGTATATCGTACTTGTACTGCTTTACATATTTAAATAAATAATATATATTATAGTATTTTTGACTTAAATTTTAACCAGAACTGATATTGGCAAAAGCGATTTATTTTGACAGCAAATATCATACGTCGCATAGATCAAATTGTTAAAATTTTAAATTTTAGAATAATTAATGGAAAGTGTTTGTAGTAGCATAACTAATTATAATGTTTATACGTGAGACTCTGGAGATTAACTACCACATATGCTCACAATACTACGTATTTGTATTACTATAATTTACGTACAAATAAGAAAACCAATAAAACCGATATTTACCAGCAAAAGTATTAACTTTTGACGTATTCGTTATCAATTTTTTCATTGACCATGATGGAACCGAAGGTTGTACTAGTTTATATTTTACATCGTAGAGATTTGGAGCAGCTCGTTGAACGTCTGGTCTTTTTATCTATAAAACAGTTTGTTTTAAATTATTTTTTATTATTTTATCCACATCAAATTAAAAATAATTTTCTTAATTTATAGATACTATTGAGTTTTTACCCACACATTTATATTTTACTTACCGGAAAGGTAGGACGATATTTGTATAACCGTACTTTGTTCTTGTCGAATGCAGATTTCAGCATATATGCTGCGGGTCCAGGAGTATCCTTGATGACAGAAATAATACATTTTTCTTTGATTAGGTTAGGTTAGGTTAATAGGTAATTTTTTTCAGACTAGTAATTTCCTTTTGTTTTGAGTAAATATGCTATGTAAGTCAAGCAAGTCAAATACGTGGCCCATGGCTCATATTTTTATAGTTCACAGCACCAATATTAAGGTACTATTAATTGTAAAATTGAATTAATAAAAAAAATTATAGAATTTTCATTTTGTGTCACAACTATGATTTTTTTTTTTTTTACTTATTATATAATTCTTATCTCATAAATAAATAATAAATAATAATTTATTTAACTCTACCTGTTGTGTTGGAAATAAATAAAATTAAAAGTTTATTCAAATGTTTTTTTTTCGACACAATTTTATCTGTGTGGTAAATTATTCAATATATATATAGCTCGATTAATACTTTGAGTTTGACATATCTTATGTAAACTGAATATTTTATAACCGTCATTGCGGATATATAGTACTGAGTTCGCTTTTTGGAATTAAAAATTAAAACGATATGAAAAAATTAGGCATTCACAATTATTAAAATCATCTTATCATGAAGCGTTCAACCACTTTTTGAAAGTAAATTCATAATATAACGATAACAATGTTTACCATGTACCTCCTACTCGGACGATTGTTGGATTTTTTCGTGAAATCAATGAATCCGGTTTTATCCTCATGGTGAAATTATTGTATTGGGATATTGTTTATAGATCTATTCACATTTTCACTTAAGAGGACTCGACACACCAATCGTTTAAGCTCGAGACACGTTTTACGTGGAATAATTGATGCGTCTACCTTTTTCCGATCAACCACCTGTCCACGGGGTGCACCCGGTTTCCTGTCCACCGTCGGAGAGGGCCCTGGAACGGTCGCCATTGTGCGTGTATCCCACGATTGAAAAGCCATGACCTCGCATATTAAGAACCCGTCCACCCGAAAAACTTCTGCAATTTGCATATCGATTGTAACCGATTCGTATAACTTGTTCAAGTGCCTATGTTTATCACGGTAAAAAAAATTGTTGCACAATCGGACATTTAGGGGTTATTTTAATTTCCATTGACCGTCATATCGTGTTAAGTTGTGTTTTCTGCAAAATAATGTTATGTAATGCGAAATTCATTGCGGAGGTTTTATTTTTTTGTTTCGAAGCGATTTAGCGTTTTTATTTTTCCACAAACAAAAATTAATTTAAGGTTGTTTATTTTGTTAACAGTTGTACAGTTTTAAGATATTTGTTTAGAAATAATAATTACAATGGTTTCGCTGTAAAAAACATATGAATAAATGATGGTTTTTTTTATTTATACATCCGCGAACACGAATACGATCATGTGTCGCACTCAAGTACGTTATTCGAATGAAATATTATGTAGATAACATTTTATTCGATTAAATTATTATTCGGACGGGTTTTCACAATTATTCAGATATGTACAAATGTGTTAGAATAAAAAGTTATCTGAATAATTTTCAAACATAACTAGAATAATAAATCAATTTAATAATATTCGGTTATTTTATTTGAGTAAACATATGGTTGTTGGTTGGTAATTTAAATACACATGCTAAAAACAATAGTTGACATTGTATTTTAAGGTACCTATAGGATTTTATATCTTATTTTTGTGTAAAGATTTATACTTAAACTAGTTAATATAAGATCCAATAGTTATTGTACTTATTGCCGTATATAGATACGATGATAGCTACACGCTTATATCCAATAGTTAAACGATATAGGACATGTGCATGTGCATGTTAATGTTGCACCTTGCGTAGTAATCATTCAAGATAGGTAAGAGCTGCTGTCCCTTCAAAAAATGTTTTATCACACTACCATAAAAAAACTACCATGAGCCGCCACTGCATATATACTTATATATCTATGTATACATATAAAATTTAGTAATATTAACTTCTTTGGTAGCGTGCATGACCAACGAGTCTAAATATCTTGTCACAGACTTTTGATTTGGTTCGCAGTATGGCTCGTACGTGGGTTTTCGGTCGAACATCGACGGTAAATTATAAGAAGCCGGCCCCGGTCTTGGATCTTTTTCTTTTACGATTATTTTTTTTTTCTCCTTGGGTATGGCAGTAGTTGGTTCCTTTGGTAAATCTTCCGTTTGCGTCTCCTGAAACAGTTTTAGTGTTATTATTTTAAACGTTGACCATTCGGTCGTTACACTGCACTCTGAAGACAAACGTACTGGTTTAAATTTGGTGACTCGAACCAATTTTTCCCACTGGTAATAGAGGGGGAATCTATCGACAAGGGGCCATTTCAACATTCCGGCCACAAGCTAATAATAAAAAGTTATTGAAATATTTCAATTTTGAGTAAAAAATATATGAAATAAATAAAACACTATTCCGTACATTTCGTTGTTTGGGCCGTTTTCCCAAAACATTGGTGTCAATATAAGATTTGAAATCCCGAAAGTTGAATGTGGAGCTTTTTCCGAAATCCTGTGATAAATTCAAGTATATATTATAATTTGTTATATTATCATTTGTTTAATATTGTTACTGAATTTTAACACTTAATAAAAAAATACGTTGACTAATGGGTTGAAAATATGTAAAATATGTAAAATATGTGTGGGTGATCAAATAGCGATGGTATAGATATATTCGCAATCAAGTGGGAGTTAGTGTGGGGGGGGACTTAATCTTCCAAATATTTGTCCAGCCTTCTAAGTATTTATTTATACTTCGAATAATAGATACCAGATAAAATTAAAAAAAATAAGAGTAATTTATCAAAGGGATACCAAAAAAATAATGAATTAACCCCAAAAATAAGACCCTAGCGCTAATGGGTATCGGAATCGTAATAAAGGCGATTGAAATATACAATGAGACTTATTTATTAGCTATATATTAGTTATTAGTTATTATACTTGTTGTACGATGTGCCTGTATAAAGTTTAATATAATATACTCAAATATGTGTAAGCCCGAAAAATTTGTCAATATAAATTTTGTCAGTAAATTTTCTTTCACCGAAACAATGTATATGTTAAACTCTAAATTAAACGCCTTTACGGGATTATTAATATTCAAAACATACCAGCCGTATGGTACTATACGAGTATTATGTATATGCGATGGTTTTTTTTTTTTTTTTTATAATATTGTACTTCGTAGTCTTCGGATTCATAGCTGCTATCTTCTTCTTCGATACTGGTAAACTTCTTGGCGGGTCTCAAGTAGTCGGGCAACGGCATGACATCTCTAGCCTCCGTGTACTGAAGCGAACTCCCAAGCTGTACAAATTTCACACACACATACTCACGATAATTCATGTTAAACCTTCATAAATCGGGTGCCCTTGAAGAAGGATGTTGTTGAGGGGGGGATTATAATGAATAGCAATGATATATTATAACCACAACGCGATGTTTTCGGTACAGTGGATAGTATTCAGCAGGGCTTATTTTCAAATCATGTTTGCCGCCAATGGAATTTTGCACGCCGGATACGCGGATCGGTGCCGAATTTTCTGTAATTATTATAATGCATATTACACTACAACAAGAACACATAATAAATTATAAACATAGGACGAATGCGCCAATCACGCTTAATTTACGGAATTTTTTTGCCCATATCCCATGAAATGTGGGATATATTCGTGTTAATATTTAGTTATCATACTAATTGTTAATTTTGACAATGATTGACGCGTTGCAACTCGTTTGCGTACAACGAAAATTCACACACATAAAATGTGTGTACATATATCGTCACAGATGCAGTACAAATTATCAAATATATTATCTTAATATTATCTTATAATCGACTGTGTAGACTGTAGATTATATAAATTTAAATTTTCCAAACAACTTTTAGTAAAGTTTCAGTAGGTATGGACTATGGATATGGACGGTACAGTGGTGAATAGTGTGTTGACAACGTAAACTTTAACATAGACGTAGAAATTTCTAATATTTTTGAATCCCGGTGAAGAAAACAATGTTTTAATATTGATAATTATAAATTAAGTGAATACAATGTTTTAATGAGTATATGTTCAAATTTTAGATGCACTAATAAAAAATTTCCTGTCAGTGTTATTATTAATAAATCAAACAAAATAATAAAAATAACCAACTATCATAATCACTAGGAGTATAATAATCAACGATAATAAGCAAACGAGTTCTGACACTAGGGATTTTTGTCACAGGTATCCAAAATATGTGTGTGCAATCGAGTTGTGCATTTTTGCCGATTGACTGTCTAAAGGTAAAAGGTAAAATTTATACTAATCAAACGTCACGAACATCATATTTGTTGTATTCTCATCGATTTGATTTGTTGTCAAACACGATTGTCAAAAAATTTGAAATATACATAATACGTATAGTTAAAATAAAATATGAATAAATATTATAATTAATATTATGTATTGTTTTAAAAAATAGACGAATGCTCCACTTCAAGATGTTACGAATAATAGTAGTGTCCTATTTGAAATACATTGATAATGTTGCGGGTGGGTTAGTGCTTTGTATGAAAATCAAAAAAACGTTTGTACGAGATTATTATACATTTTACTTATTTTATGAATGGATGATTAAAATTGAAAGTAGTTGATAAAAATATTTTTAATTGTTGTATCTAAAAGAATCGTCATTTTCATATTATAAATTGTACTAACATTGTTTTTTTTAATAATAAGTTATCAGTTTTTATGTGAAAAATTCTGTATAAACTATTATCTTTGAATTTTGGTTAAGACACGATAAATATATGATATATAGATAGTAGACTCAGATCTTTTATTCTAAATAAAATATTGGCGCAGTAAAAAAAAAATAATAATAAAAAAATAGGTTTAAAATAATATTAAATGGATTGGCGCATTCGAGTATTAGCGATATAATTATATTATATGCATACGAGTACGTATCACATTTCAAGGTAAGGAGTATATTGTTATGTTTTAAAATTTGTGTTAGACATAGAAAAATATATATTGGTTGCGTATAAAATATCCTATATGAGGTATGGTTGAAACATTGTAAATTTGTGGTGCGAAAGCCAGTGACGTGATGAAATTGACAACATGTTACTATCATTATACAACGATGTGCAAACCCAGTCGTATTCTTAATAATTGCACGCAGTCATCGTCATTGTTACGATTTGTCGCGTATAAGAAAAGCTTTAATGACGGGTCGGAGAGTTTGTTTTTTTGTTTTAAGTTATACAAAGGGCCGGACGCTCTACTTTGCTCGCTAACAATGAGTTCTCTGTCTTTGAACTATATTCATGAATTTTGTTTTTATTTTCACCCAACAAAAGAGCAATTTTCACAGATTAATTAAAACCATTGTAGGTGTATAAAAAAAATTATAATATTATATGTATATGGACGTCACTAATATAATTTAAGTAAGCGCACGTAGTATATAGACGCAAATGTTTTTGAACATGTAGAGTTAAACCTACTTATAACGGATTTCATATAAGATGAAAACATTTGATATTAAAATGGAAGTCTTACACGGAGAAAAATCTTTAAATTTAAATTTTCAATCGTTTTTGATTCAAATGCTGAATTTTTGTTAACAAAAGTTTGAATGTACATTCTGCCTTTAATTATTGAAAGTAAACAAATATTATGAATTTTTTTTTTAAATTATATAAATGCAATTAGTAATAGTTAATGTGTAATAAAATAAAATATAATATTTAATTAAATAAAAAATAAGTATAATAAAACGAAAATGTACTTAGTAAGTACCTAAAAATGATGATTTTGGTTTTCAATTATTGATGTAAAATAATTACTAAATTATTACTAAATTACTAATTAAAATATTACTAAAATATTTTTCATACCCCTTCTTTAGAAATTAAAATGGCTATTACTCAGCAAATATTTATCGGATATTTACGTATGTTACATCAGTTTTTAAAGTAATATTTTACACAATATAAATATACTGAAATTTGTATAGTAAAAACAATTGGAAAGTTATTTTTTTAAAGTGATTATGGGGTAAGAAAAAAAATATATTAGTAGTTATAAATGTGTATCCTTAACACAAAATAAAATTGAAAAGATAAAAACTAATAAATTTCAATATTAACTACCGAAATAAAAATCGGTTAGACACTGTGAGACACTCCGTATATATAAAGAATTATATATTTATATACATATAGTATTTTATTGATTTTCAATGTCAATAGTTAGTATTATACATAGTTAGTTCTTATCGTTTTGCTCCACAAATTTATAAGCATTGAAATTAAATATACCTTTTGTAGAAATTCAAAATTAACTTTGCTAATTTTAGTAATTTTAGCATATACCAATAAGGTGCTGTGTGTCTCTTCAATACAACATTGTTTCTTTTCAGTACCGACACTTATTCGAAGAGCGCCAATATTAAATAAATGCACTGAGCACTGCTTTCCTGATGAAAATCATGCTCGTCGCATTATACGAGTATACTGTCCAAATATTTTTATTTACAATTGTCGAAATTCGTTGAAAATTTTTTTACGTATAGTTAATATTGAAAATTAATTTGTTTGCGAAATGTACGCAGAATCCAATCAACCGCCAATGATATTAATTCTGTGAGTCAAAATGTCGCAATGTCGAGAACAGTAAAAAGTTAATAAACAAAAGAGGCGTGGATATTAAAATACGATTTATTGCAGTTTTGATAGAAATCTGTTGATACAAAAATTGTTGCATGCAAAGAGAAATGAACACAAAGTGAACCAACAGATGATATTGGTATGATATGAAAAAAAAAATTAGAAACAACATTTTAACTTTCCGCCGACGAACTGAACTTTTCAAAGTTTACTGCACGCTAAAGATATATATATATTTTATCGTTGCGCAATGTCACGGACCACTATTGACCGTCCATTAACCCGCCAAAGACGACCAGTGCTCATTGTGAAACGCATAACATTACCACGTACTGTTCAGCAGTGGCGTCAGTCTCATTCGCCAAGTGCAGCACCGTCTTCGCACACCTTAAATAGGAGTGATAGGCAGGACCGTAGCAACCAAATATTGCGCTCGGGGCGTAACTTCGAAATGCTGCCTTAAGTATTTTAATTTACAAAAGACTCTCAAAAAACTGAATATTCTTTATAAACGCAATATAAATAATAAATTTTTCTTATAATTATATAAGCGTTTGTTAATTTTATTTAAATCAATAACTTATTCAAGTATAAATATATATATAATAATTATAAGTGGATTCGTGGATATAACATAATAATATTTATAAATTATATAAGTAAATATATAATTACATAATATTGTTACTTTTGTTTATAAGTAACAATTAAATTGAAATTTTTTCATTTTTGCGCCCTCCCAGGATCTGCGCCCGGGGCGTAGACTCCTCTACCTTTGCTACGGCCCTGGTGATAGATGCTCAGAGAACGTGCGCAGATCGATATTGAGTTCTTAGGTTTTCAGATATCAAAAGAACGGGTGGGCGGCGGGCTCCGGATTTTAGATTTTTGCTCCTGCTCGGCGCCATCGCGGCAGTAATAACCGTTGTAAGGGACGACTCACGATTGTTTTGTTTTGGGATGCCGCACCGCTGTGGTATTGTTGTGAACTTGTGTCGAGGTTTGTCCGTAGCAGCTCCGTAGCGGTGCATTGTGACTATTACACTGCAGTGCCGTACGACGAACTGAAATACAAGATAAATGCAGGATGGAAGGAATAAAAAATAAACGTATACACACTGTGGTACGTCCACATTTTTCATATAAACTTACAACTTTATTGTCCAATAACAACATGTATTATTCTTACTATATTATTATTATAGTTATATATCGTTATGACTATTATTATTTTTATTACTATTACATCTTTACATTATATCTACGTAGCCTTCGGACAAACGGCTCTTCGTGTATTATTACGATTATTTATTGTACGAGATATAGGACTCGCAAACGGTGTTACATTGAACTCGTGACATTATGTACGGCCATTGACGACCGAACGAAGACGATATTATTTCGCGATTCACAATGTGCAAAAGAATTATCAGTTTGTAATTATTACCCAACGTCCGTACGAATTTTTTTCGAACGAATATTAGCCGTACGGACAAAAACATCGTGTCTGTGAAACGAGTCATAGGAGTTTTCGTGCGATTCGTAAAAATCGATTTGCAGTGTTTTACCTATCGATCGTGCGCCAGAACAACATTCGGTTGACCGTAGCCGTACATATGATGTTTATTATTGCCTACAGCGTTTCAAAATTGACCACGTGGTCGTGAGACAACGGTTATCAAACTTTTTTTGCTCGCGGAGATCCTACGAACAATTATAAAACTCCAAAACTCAGGAATGGCAATTGTGTTCAGCTACAAATTATAGTATTTGATAATTTTCTACTTTTTAATTGGTTTTTTTTTTTGTATGTATTAGTTTTTTAATATTATCAACACCATTCATAATTTTAATCAGTAATTCTCGAACTTTTTCCTAATGCAATTCTAATCCCCTTAATTTAATAAAAAATGGTACGGTCTCTAAGGTCTAAAGCGTAAACATTTTTTTCCATCAAAATCGTTAAAAAAAATAGGAGATTTTCGTTCTTAACCATACACTAATATTAAATAATTATATAAGCTAATATGTCACGTTTCTTCCCTCTTCCCATATTATACAAAGGCCTACAGTTTAAGAAGCATTGCTCTAGGTGGTTTTCAAACAGCCCAAATAATAATATTGTACAATCATTATAAACGTAAGAATCGAACTAATAATTGAATTATTACCCTTGGATTATGTCTTTCGCGGAATATAGTTTGAGAGCTGTTGCCGCAAGACATTCACTATATTATCATGTACACGTGCGCGGACATAAAATGCGGAGGGAATCGAAAATGGTACATAGATCGGGCCGGAAAATAACAGCAAGTCGTACACGCGTATGTATACATGTATGTATGTAAATATATTGTAATTGTTATTACATTATTGTTACGGTCAAATGTTATATTATTTTGTTTCTACCGGTCGGCTGATACTTATCGACTGCGCGAAAGGACGAATGGGGTGGGGGAGAGCATTAATGACGAACGCGGCGCGTTTCCGTTGCAACAACTTTCACGCACTACATAATATACATGGGAGGTTTTTTTTTCTAATAAATTATAACAGGTATAACTTAAAATATTTATTATAATAATAATGTATAATAAGTACTTACGCGTGTGCATACAACAATAACAATAACGAAATGTCGTCGACTATATAACAGTGACCGCACTCTACGGGACGACTTTCGTCTAGTAAGTTAATGTTAACTTAACAAAATATTTGTTTTATTTCTTCTCTATCGTCTAATTTCTATACTTAATTTAAACACGTACTTGTATATATTTATATACCTATATAGATAAGTATAAATTATATATCATTACAATAGTACATCAAATAAATGATTCATACGAACGTAAAAATTATAATAATGCACGAGCACACATAACGCGTAGTTATGGTTATAACAAGTATAACGTATTGTCGTGTTAGTTACAACATAATAATTGCATAAATATAATATATTGATATCATCTTATGTACGTACATAATATTGGAGATTAGGTCGCATTATGAAACAATATTAATGAGATCTCGAGGCTGTTCGCATTCTTATTTTTATTTTTTTTACAAATACATGTATATAGTTTTGAGCGGGAAACGTATTTTTATATAATTTATTGTATATAAAACGAAATAACGCTAATGATAACAGTAATAATAACAATAAAATACTACAAATGGCAGTGGAATACAATAGTCGTCTACTTTGATATATAATTTTTTTTGTCAGCTTACGGTTAACACGCCCAAAAATTGACGCCTAAGAACAAAATGTGCACATTTTCATAGAACTCACAAAACTTGTTTTTTTTTTAACTCCATTTTTAAAAATATTAATTTAGGTCAGTGGTAACATGCTGTTACAGTTTACATTGTATAGCTAGTACGAATTCTTTAATATTGTGTCTACTGTAGACTAACAAATAAATGCAATAAGCATGAATGTAAAAATAATCGTTTTGATGGACGTATTGTAGTAAGTGCAGATTTGTTGCCTTTAGATCAAAAATGTCGATATGTATCGAGAGTTGATTTTGTGTGTGTTATTTGATTGCGTAGTATACTCGTTAAAAATAATGAAATTTGTTTCGGCAATTATTTATTGGGAAGGTAGGGGGTCAGAAATAGATAAAGTAAAATTGTTTTATTTCACGCGATTTTATTTTTTTATGAATTTTTTTACGTTTACCATCGAAACGGTATTTAGATATCATTAGAATGACGATGTTTTGATCCCGTACAATAAACATGAGCATTTATCGCCTAAAATGTTATAATTAAATAGTATCTACAGTAAATCATTATCAATAACGGTCAATAGCCGAGGCGTAAATGAATAGAACAATAAAAACAATATTACAAAGTACCGAACGAAACGTAATATTCCAGGTGTGGTGAAAACGAGATTTTGGTCCGGAGACAATTTATATATATACATTCGATGATATAATGTTACATGGTATACCACCACCGCCACCATCGATTCGATATATTAATATTATTGTTATTATGGGATTGCAGTTGTTTTGTTCGAAACAAATATAAAATAAATACGTAAAGACGCCATTACGACGGCATAACGGTTTTCTTTTGTCTTTATGGTAATTATCATATAAAATAGGACTACTGGAGCTCCGTTTTCCGCAACTCTAAGTTGCTAATAATTTATTTTTTATTTATTTTACTCGTGGCTGATGCAATTTGACGTTATGTACGCGTCACGTTGAATGGAATAAATCATATGAAATTCGTTAACAAACGAACAACCCCCCCTTTTCCTGGTGCGCTATGTATGTTCGTCCAAAACCTAAAAATCTATAAGAAAAGCGTATGGCAGTGCAAATTTTCCATCGCGACACGTAATTATTAGTAGTTATTTCCACGAAACTTTGGATGATCACTGTTCTATTTAAGAATTTATTAGGACCTTTAGAAAAGTTCCGGTTTTCAATGCACACCCTTTGGAAATTACTGGTGTAAAATTCATATAGGCTGCAATAACACTCGAGACAGTTTTGGGAATCCGGTTTACCTACGCCGAGATCTGTAGTGTTCTTCATCAAGGGTCGCATGCCAGAATGATAAATCATCCGCGAGCAATTGTCACCACGTACGGAACGCTGTGTGGAAAATATGAAGAGTTTTGCTTCGCATAAAAGTAGTTCCGAATGACGCGGTCCAAGATAGACCTCCCAAGAATGTCTTTGATGAAATTTTCGTTCGAATTTCATGCCGAACCACCCGCGTACGTTTATTATAATAATGATATGTGCGCGGTTTCCGTGACCGGAGAAATTCCTGGTTTGATTAAATTTCCTAAGTTATCACGCGCGACCATTGAGGTACACGGGCACGAGACAAAATATTGGCCATCAAGCACCAAGGTGTACCTACAACCGAAATTTGTCATTAGTCATTAGAAAGTTTAGAAAGTTTGAAATTGTTCGGGTCGGTACGTATTACATATAATACCTTCCGCGTGGACCGTGATCCAATGTAGAAATGAAAAACAAAATTAATTCGTTCACGGCACGCGCCATGGCCGGTTAGTAAAACATATTTTTACTGTACATAATTCGATTTTAACAGTCGGATTAACGGTACGGAGGTGATATTTTTTTTTCTTAGTGAAACGTTTACGTATTTGTATGCAATGCCACAGCATTTCCGAGATCAACACGTCGCCATAGCTGTACAATAACTCTACGCGTCGAGCTCGTCTAATGCAACGGACCGCACCTCAAACCGTATTGCAAAAAAAAAAAATCTAAGTTTATGATGTAGTCATACGCGTTGCGGTTTTGTCTATCTTTACGCACGTGTTTTACTGATATTTCACTACAAATCTACCTTAAACATCGAACGGACGCGTTTGCGTACCGTACAAAACTATTTTAAATGCAAAAGCCACCAATGAATCAGCGATGCATGAAAGCATCTTTGTATCACTCTTGTAGGATTCGCGTCTACGTGTTACGAATCTCATGCAGCGATAAACCAACCAACGCGTTTTTACGTGAACGAAAACAATACGCTGTATATTACCGAATTTTAATCACCAAAGGTACGCGTGAGACAAAGAGATAAAATAAACTTTAAGCGAATATTAATTAGAATGATAGAAAGGTCTTAGAAAATATATATTAATAAAACAATGCCTACTTACTCGTAGCGCTTACACGATGAATAAAATTCTCTGGCCATTGCGTAATACATTTTAGAACTGTAATTGTTTAAAATATTAAATTATGAATAAATTCAACTAGCAGTTATGAATGTAGAAAAATTAGAACATATAATTGATAGGTATGAGTTTTATAATGTTTAACTTCAATTAATGAAGTTTAAAACAACTATATTATTTTTAAATTTTTTTTTTTTTTTTTTTTGTAAAATTATTGTTTTAAAATCATAATTACAATATGTACTTCATATTATGTTATTAGTCATCAATAATGAGACTTATCTTCGATATCCATTATCTGGCTCGTCACTGATATCATGGCCCCATTGGGAAATTCATTGAATCTAACTAATATTATTTTAATTTTATTTATAAGTATGTGGGATTACGGAATCAGTTAAGTTTTAGTATAAAAAAAAAAAAATTGTAAGCTTATTCAATATGATCTTTCATAAAATGACCACGTTGCGTGCGGACTAATGGTGCTTCCTTACCGACGATTTTACGGATAGACAAGAAGAACTGTACATGAGCGTAGTTAGAAATTTCATCAGAGGGGGACGGGAATCAGTTATCAAAACATGTGTTATTTAATAATTACATTTGAACTTTTTAATTTTTACATATTTTATCTTATTTCACGATGGTTAATTATATCCTACGAGGTGAATTCACAAAAAAACGTCATGTCATTAAGCAGGAAATGATCATTAAAATAATAAAAACAAGACTTTGATAAGTTATAAGTAGTTTAAATATTGGCCGTTGTGGGTTGACTTAAAACCAGTATATTTGTTAGCTACAGACTGACCGTTGGGTGGGGGGTGGACCAGAGGTGGAACTAGGAACTTTTATGCCCGAAGAAAATGTTAAAATTACGCTCTACCATAGATCAAATAGTCTTCTCGAGAATTTTTTTTCTAACAATTTATATAAAATAATACTAATTGAGTTTTAACCTAATATCGGTATTTAACGAAGTTATAAATATTGAATGAGTTGTTGATAATTACAAAAACTACACCTCTACAATTTTACGCCTGAGCACGAATCCCTATCTTATATCCCCTAGTTCCGCCCCTGGGGGGACAGTATAATCCCACCCCTCTAGGTTATGCTCTTGGTGCCACAGCTCGTCTACGTTTTGCGGCGTTCAGACAAATCGACGGGACCGATAGAAATAAATGGTCGGAAACTTGTGGGGGACTCCGAAGACCCGCGACCACCGTCGGAAGACGTGGGCAATGCGTGCGCCGTTCGGTTCGAACGGCCGAACTCCACGTACACCCTAAACGGTGTTACGTACGGCGTTGCGCAACAATCGTAACGATATATCATCGTCGACCGTCGAAACAACAACAAAACATTATCATTACTATTACTATTATCGTTGCTGTTAAACCGTACAGACAAGCTGGGCTACTCGGATTCCGACCGCACGCGCGCTTCTAACGACGGTGGACGATTGACGACGACTGACGAGGCATCACACGAACGAGTTGGCGTACGGACCGGAGCAAAAGTGCACCACGGAGTCGGCGTAGTCCTCGTGGGCGCGGTGCGCGGCCGCGGCGTCCTTCATGGACACCGACCTGGGTTTCGGGCTCGGCCCTACGGCCGGGCCGCCACCGCCGGAAGCCGCGGGCGCCTGCCTGCCGCCGTTGGCGTCCACGTGCGCGTAGATGGCGCCGATGGTCTTGCGCATGTCCGGCTTCTTGCGGTTGTTGTTGCGCTTGAACGCGGTGCCGGCCCGGCTGCTGAAGTACTTGACCGAGCTGCTGTAGTCGAACGCCCGGCACACGTTGCCGGACAGCAGCGCCTTGTAACCGTCCCGGAACCGGTGGTTGAATATGGCGTACAGCAGCGGGTTGATGGACGAGTTGGCCGCGCCCAGCCACTGGGCGACCGGCAGCGAGGCGATCGTGTACTGCTCGACGGCGGGCGGCAGCGGCCAGAACTTGATCAGCGAGAACGCGGCGTACAGCGGCAGCCACGAGACCGCGAACAGCACCACCACGTACATGATCATCGTGATCACCTTCATCTTGGACCGCTGCACCAGGCTGGCGCCGTTGTGCATCGGCTCGCCCGGCACCTTCCTGCGGCTCACCTTCTTCCAGATGAACATGTAGCACACCGCGATCACCAGCAGCGGCAGCACGTAGCACAGCACTAGGTTGGCCAGCACGAAGTACAGGTTGCCGATCTCCGCACTCGGCCACGACTCCAGGCATATCTGCAACACGTGCGCAGCCGTTACATCACCCCGGCTCTAACCAGTGTACTGCTCTGTGCGCGGTGTGTTCAGGATCGCTCCCGGCACACACCGGCGTAAACCTTTTATCCCTCCCCCCCCAACAAACCTACGTCGCGATGTTTAACGTTTTGACTTTACATCCTGAACCGCGGCCCAACGAGATCCGATCGTAACACATTTACGAACTAACCAGTTACATCATCTCACGTTATGAATGTTTAAATTTCGAACACACGAATATTGCCGTCTGCGATTGAGCTACGAAAACACGCGAGCGCACTGTTAAAAACATTTGTTCGTGTGCTTTTCAACGAAAGTTCGAGTCGTCGAGGATTATTGATTTTAAAGTTAATTTTTATAAAATCAAATTTTAAGTTGGTACTCATACTATTTTATTAAACAGTAGTAATGTTAAACGCAAAGCAATTTTTTATTTTTTTTTTTTTATTTTTCGTATAAAGTATCATTTGTAACAAAATTATTGTTAATAAAAAATATCTAGTGCATTATTTAGATTTTATGGAATAAATATATTTTAACTTAATTTAATCATGGTTAATAATACTGTAATTTACCCAAGATGAATAAAATAATTATAAAATTTTTACTTATGTTATACTTTTAAAAATTGTAAAAATTCATAAAATTGAAAGGTTATTAAATAATACATGATAACATACAAAATAATTACATTTGAAGTTTTTGTATGTATATGCCGAATGTAGAAATTATATATTTATGGATTTAATACTTTCAGATGTAACTTTAATATAAAATCCTTTTGAAATGTTGCAGTCGTATATCATAGACATGTTGTCCTTTATACATTTTACATTAGGGTTGATCTGAATATAAGTTTATAAAATGGCTACGAGTATTAGAGTATTAAGTGAGGTTGTATGTATACATTATAATAAATATCAGTTTATACTTAGAAATTTATAGAAACAAAGAATAGTATAATAAGAATGCAAATATACACGGTGCAGTCTACTAAACAGGTAATGTAAATTCGAAAGTACAAGTATATGTACATTTCTGACGAGTGGTTATCAAGTAGGTGTTTAATTATGATACATTTCAAAACGATTTAAAATATAAGTATCCCTATAAAACATATTGAGATATATACTTGATGTACAGTGTATTTTTGACTGTGCAGTGAAATTATAGTTTTAACGATTTTCAGATCATCGTTGTGGATATAATCAGATTTAAAAAAATTTCTGAACTTCGTGCATAGAACGTAAACCTGTATTTGGCTTTATTACATTTTGTGGGTGACCGTGTCAAGAAGAGCTCGTTTTAACGAACGTATGAAATGTTACATTTTTACGATAAACTGCCTCTATAGTTTACTACCGTTTTCTTTGAAATCTATGTTTTAACGCAGAAAATATATAGAATCATAAATTTACGCTTAGGCTAATGTAACATCGTCTATAAATATATTTTTAGTACCCATTTTATAGATGTATTACAATATGAACGTGAATGTAATATTCTTTTCATTTAATCGTTAAATCGATATTTCTGTCAGCGCACAAGTGTTTACCTTTTTAATGGACGAAAAACACGCAAAAATCGTGTTAAAAGTGTTCGCAGATCGTAATCGCGAATTTATAATACAATAATATGAAAATTCTGGACGTAAATACGCCGCGTGGACTGAAATCCGTGCAGTGCGATAACAGCAATACCATCAATCATATACCTGATTGTCGCTGCCTTCCTCCATTGGCTGCAAGTCGAAGTATATGGCCCATGGCATGGTGATGGTGAGCGATACGATCCATATGATGACGACCACTCGTTTGCAGACGCCTTTACCCACCGGGCTCATCGGATAACAAATGGACAAGCATCTTTCCACGGAAATCGCCATCAACGTGTTTATCGAAGCGTTCACCGACACCCCTTGAAAATACGGTACGAGCTTGCATATAACCAGTCCCAGATGCCATTCTGCGGAAAAAAATAAATAAATAAAAACTCATCGCTTATATTTCTACATAATACGCGTGAACATGTCATGCGAATAGAACTCGTGAGCGTCTAGACGACGTGTGTCCGCGGACGTTCTACGATGTCATATTGTGCGAATAATACGACGGCGGACGAACGCGAAAAGAAAATCACACCAAATGTTTTATTATACTAAGTATTTTATTGTTTTGAAGTCTTCAGCTCAATAATTACACACTGCATACAGCGGTTATACACCTAACAGCGTGGATGCCAAGTTAATGCACTAATTAGTGAATTAGCTAATGTATTGTTTTAAAAAAATTATATCTGACATGTTTACGATTCTGTAATATACGTGATACAATGTAATGATCTACAATATTTCCATTGTTTTTTTTTTTTTTTTTTTTGTTTCGTTCATAGCCGAAATATATTTTCTCTTTTGTACCGCCGAACATTCGAAGACTTTATTTCATAGCTTCAATTGACTACTTGTGTTTATTATAAGCTAAGTATTGCGTGTAACATTTTTAGCATTAGTGAGTTATCGGTTCTTAAACGGTATTTTTTTTGATTGCGTTTGACTAGTTATACAACTATTCGAACCGAATGAGAAACTGCAGTACGCAGTTAACCGAAACGTTTTAACGTATCAACAATCCGCGGGGTAACATTGTGTTTAATATTACGTAATATTAAAATTATAATTTTAATTGACATTCCGATTTTTATATTATTCGTGGAATAGAATAAGGCAACTTTGTAAATCAATACGTCGCATTCGCGAAAAATTACAATTTCAATACATAATTATTTCGTTTAATGCCTGATGGTTATTACTCCGTACGATTGATAACTATTTTTATTATTTGTTTGCAGACAATACTTATTTATTCCGTAGGACTGTGTGCTAGTACGAATTCAATCATAAATATTTATGGGATGACGTTTAATTTTCGAACGTCGAACAAACCTAAATTAAATCTAATATCCTACGGGCGCGAAGTGTATCTTCGACAACAAAAGCCCTTCGTGCGGATTTCGACATGATAGGCGAGTATTTAGTGGGTTTTATTTATTCGGTCGGTGATGGGTTAGATATAGGGTCGGTAGCGGTTTTCTTTTCACGGGACGGCCGGCAGCTAAACCACTGGTGACCAAGGGGTTCGATCCGGCGACCATGCATTCGGATACAGTAGCTTCATCTCGCTCGGCCGCTACGCCTCTGAAGTATAATTTATTTGATTGTGGTGCGAACAATCGTACTCAATTTGATAATATAGACGAGTGATGGATGGATTCCGGTAACGCGTAGTACACTTTACAAATTTTTTCGTTTACTGCAAACAACTTCGTTATCAATAGCCAAAAATTGCGATTTCAATGCGTGCGCGTGTACACATTACGATGTAATATATTTGTATACAAAAGTTTGAATGTGTCGAGAGAACATACATTGCATTTGATATAATATAGTTTATTAGGATTATAAAGCTACACGTTCGAAATATGGTATTGCATAAAAATAAAATCTGTGTATTACTGCAATAAATTTTGAGTATATTGAATTATAACTGTAATGTTGAAACAGTCTTATATCCTAAATCCGAATCACTATAACCTGTACATCCTAGTACCAGTGTACCTTTATTCACCATGGGACTACCTACTTAAATTTGCATTCGCAATACCTTCACATAGGGATCGGTGCCACTGTAGTAGTATAGAAAGCCATATACGTACAATATTTTATGTACACCACGTTTCGGTTTTAATAATTAAAACCGAAACGTGGTATACATGAAATATCGTACGTATATGGCTTTCTAAATTATTTAGGTGATTAGTGTTGCGACTTTGGTACAATGCACTATTATTATAAATCGACATTCTCTCGTAGATATATGGACGTCAATCATTATCAAAACGGTTTTAGCATCGCGTGATGACGCCGCCAAGCAATATATAACATATTATTATTATAATTATTAAACATTTGCCCTCGCGGTGCATGCGAAACTCGTTTTCAAGACGAAAACATATTATTTACGATAAAAACGGACGCCTACTTTTCCGCTTTCCAGTCCCGGCTGGATAATAATACGATATTCTGACTCGGAAAAGGCGGTGCGACGAGAATGAGATATAGGGCTTGAAGTGCGGGGAGTGCCCCTCCCTCTCACGAAGCTTTTATGCATTTCTCCGAATAGTTCACTAGAACGCACTAAAACTGTCTAGCTACTAATAATCATCCACATAAATGATTAATAATTTGTTATAAATTTATAATAGAATTTAAAAAAAATAAAAATAAAATTTTATCTATTTCACCACTACGAATATATCACGTTAACAACAACCGTAACCGATAGTTTCGAGGACCAGTGTCTTACAAATATTAACAAACTTGAGCATTTTCTATTAATTATCCGACACTTAATATTATGCGTGATAATATGAATAAATATATACTATGCCTATGATCAGTTGTTGTACGGATACGTACGTGGGACGCTTAAAACGCACTAGGGATCGTTGTCTTTCCTCTACTTTTTTTTTTTGCCGTTTTAAGCTTCGAGTCGACAAGTGCGGAGGGAAAATGTTATCCTAAACTAACGGTGGCAGCCACGGGATCAATTGAGCTCGCGGTTGCTTGTTAACGATGGCAATAACAATGACGATGACGACGATGATGATGATAAAACATTCGTCCGCCGTCTTTTCAAACAGAACTCAAAAAACCGTGATTGTTGGTCGATTTTATGCAGTAACACGGCGTAACGCATAGGCAATTTAGCTACGTTCGTGCGTTGAATATCCGATAACGAACGCGCGAGCACGTACTACGAACAGCAATAATAATAATAATTTTCATAGTAATAACGTAGGTGGTGCTGGCGGTTAGTTTTATGGTCTTACGGTTGCTTCAAGGAAGACATATACGATTATTATTCTGTCGAATGCGAAAACAATAAACGCAATCGAAAACGTAAACTTTACACCGGACAAGCAGTGCCGCGCACACGCGAATTTTATACGTAATAATAACGACATCGTTACTCGGTCGGAAACAGCCGTATACGAAATAAAATTATCACCGTTGGTATTATGATCATGATTATCGTTGCTTTGTATCGATTTCGCGTGTTCGTCGGTCGTTGTTTGCGTAGACACAGTCACTCGGTGTAATATTATGGTTGTTATTATTTTTATTCCCCTCGGGTGTGTTTCTGCGCCGGAATGATAATATCGGTAACAATCAGAAAGCGGTGGCAGCCGGCAGACCATGTGTAAGACGAAACCATGAACGATCCGCACGTGGTCTGGCTGAAAACTTTCTCCTACGGTTACGCAGAGCGACCGGCTCGTATTGAAACGGAACACTTGTTAGGCTTCCGTCTTTTAAGCAGACAGATATTTATGATATTGCGTCTGTTCTATGATAAATTAGTTTATGAAACACGTGTTTAGGGGGAGCCAATTAAATCTGAGTCGTGTGTGACTGGATTTTAGAAGCGCCGTTGTACCGGCACGTGTAAAGGTGCAATGTTGATGACAATTAGACGAGGCGATACATGCATTGTGTTGACAGTCATGGAAAATAGCGCACGCCCATTCCTGTGTGCGTTCTTCAAATAAATTACTGAAAATAAGAGGCGTGTACTACATATGATTTGTGCAGTTTACTTGCTTTTTGTACACAAATGATTATGATTGCGATTGCGTATGGATATTTTTCACTGTTATGATTGCATACGGTCTACCTACCCAAATTTAGGGCAATTTTATCGTTGTTCCCAGCCGTGAACATTTTTAAAATAACTTATTTTATAAAATTATCGCTTATATATTTGATACATTTTGTAAAGAATTACTTATACATTTAGGTACAAGTATTGTAGATAAGTATATTTCGTCTGTTCAAAAAGCCATGTAAATGGCAAGGCGAAAAAACTTTCCTAGATATCCAAAATCTTTTGATGTAGTCTTGGCAACGATTCACTCATTTTTGCACGTAATCGTAATGTTTTTAAGTGCCAGGTAAAAAGCGTACACAATCGTAAATCACCGATGCACGCGCCTCTTCTGAACGAGCTAAACATTTAAGTTTTATATATATGTTTTTGTATGACAGCGAGTAATATTTTTCGAAGCCATCCCGAAATCAAACGCAATAAATATAAATGTTTATAAATTATTGCTTTTATTTGATGTATCGAGCACAACGGTTTGATTTGGTGTAAAGATGAGGATTTCGGTCCTTCGAAGTTTAAAGCTACTGGTGGATTATGGCCAGATATCACGTACGTGTAATATACGACAGTTTTCGATGAAATATAGTTTGGTGAGTAATGTAGTATAGTTTCTCTTTTGTAAATAAAACAAGACTGTATTTATATTTATATCACATTTGTGTATAATTTAATAGATTTTTGAAAAAAATAAACTTGACGCCTTCAAATACGCAGTGGAAACACTATTCACGGTAGCTCTACATATTTTATAACGTATCAGAAAATATGTGGATGTGTGTGCGAGCGCGTATGTTCTTGTGTGTGAAACATATTTTCAAAAACATTATTATTTATCTCACCAAATGTGTACGTATGTTTTTATTCATACATTTGTGAATAGCAAATGATTATCCTGATATTTTCTGATACTTATTTCAGTATATACTGAAGTAATATTATGAAAAATTAACACGAATAAAAATGTTGAGTCACTATATAACGCGTTTGCTGATAATAAATCATTAGTATTAAATACATTTGTTAGCCCCTCTGTTTATCTTATTTTTTTGTTGGTTATTTTAGCACGCCATATAACGGTTTTAATTTCATAAAAGAAAAGATTTAATATAAATTATACGCTTTTTAATGCTAACATGCATAAAACATCGGTTGGTGTTAAAACGAGAAAACGAGTAATTTGCGGTACTATTTTTTCCGGAAGAGTAATTAGGATTTTTAATTTATCTTCTATAGTATTATGTTTCGTTCTATATTAGTTTTCAAACTATAAACTTATGAATCTTATTCATAAATAACATTCATTTATATTTCGATGTTCACATTTATATTTTTAAGTGTACCATCATGCTTGAAATTATATAAATATGAATATATACATAAACATTAAAATATAAAATGCATGTATACAATAAGTAATAGCTGCCATGAATTTAAAAATATAAACTATCATCAGTGATATTTTCTAACAGTATAGCTTATACCTATTTACAAATTGTTATGGAAATGTTATTATTTTTTTAATATGTTTTCCACTTTAAATATAAAGGTCTAATAAAACATGAGAACTTCATAAATATAAAAAAAATTAACAAGGTATTGTATAGTCGTGTCACCGTGTAAATTGAGATGTAATGGATAAAAATCATTGTTTGCATTGATTTCGATATTTTTTTTTTGTAAAATTAATAAAATGGCTATAGTATATCTATAAGGACATAATAAATCTATGAATGGAAAACAAATAAAAAATACCACTGATAATATTATTCTAAATAAATTCAATATTAATTGACACTTGTTGAGACACATTGACAATAAAAATAAAGCCATTTCTAACTGATTGTTACCCAAACCAATATATCAAAATGAAGCAGAATCTCGAATAAAACTTTCGAAGATTGTAGTTTACCACAGTGACCCATATTCACCGTGGCATCCAGTGTACGAATACCCCAAACACGGTTCAAAACGCAACCGAGTCAATCACGGTTAATATTTAACTGAGTAAACTGTATTTTTTCAAATTTCCACGTTTCGTACGACGGCTAATGCATTCTAAAGTAAATGGGTAATATTATCAAGTGTGAATGTTCTGATGAGGTCTTAGGTATATAGCTATAATACTACATTATAAATTAGAAGTGGGGACTAAAAAGTTATGCGTTGCTTACAAACGGTGTCGATTTAACATTTTTTTATGTAGGCCAGACGGGTTGAACAATATTTTTAATTCTAACATAATACAAGTATAGTGTAGCGAGAATATGGGAAATTTATATAAATTTCGTTTTACTTACCAAATATGTCTACGATGTAAATGAACAAAGATTTTATATTGAGAAATAGCAGTTGATGCATAAATGAATGTATAGAGGTTTTAGACATTCTGCAATTCGAATACTTGTAGTTTTAGTGTCGTAAAGAAACGACGGCAATGGTTTAATATTATTTTCTGTCCTTAAATTAATAATATAATGATTTATATTTATTTATTGCATTATTTTTACATGTATTTATAAATATTGTATAAATATTTGTATGTTCTCTTATAATATATGTACCTCCAATAAATAATAAATGTTCAACTCTCATTGATTCGAATTATTTCTCACGTTGAACTGAAAACCTCTACAAATTGAATTTTTAACTCGGTTCCTAAATTATCGACAGTCTACAACTGTATATAACGAGAACAAGGCGAGCCAAAGTGTACGTAATATCATGGGAAAATGGTTTTCGCAAAACGGTTTAAAAATACCCGAGTGTGTTAAACGTGATTCTATAAAAACGTTTTTATTATATTTTTACCGTTCCATAACCGCGGAGTACAGAAATCGGTCAATCGGATTAAATCGACGGGACATTATTTTATGTGCACGTGTGTATTATTATGTTGTATTCGCCATCGACGAGCTATTGAAACCTTTTACGCGTTTGTTGAGATAAAAAATAAATAATAATAACTACCTATGTATGTATTGGTACTCGTAAAATGTGGCCGACGCATCTTGTCCGTCCGTAGGTTCGCTACGCGTTATGATCACCGACGCCATAAAAATTGTACTCGAGGGTATTAAAACACAAAGAACCGAGTGCATACTTTATTCACCATTCGAGCGAGATTGTTTCTTAATCTAAACACATTTCGATTTATATTTATTCCGCAAACCCCGACACCTTTTCATTGTCGTGCTTCGGTTTTTCTCTCTGAGACATTTTTTTCAACTTGTACTGTTCTATTGGAAAACGTTAAAGTTTCTGTCTCGATGCATTGTCGCAAATTGCTGACACTGATCAAGTGGAAGTGGATTTGATTTGTTCGCATTCATTTTTACGTTGTCTTACGGTGGCTATAATATTATATTTGTGCTTAGAATTTCCATAATTTCCATTCTGATTTCGTGATTTATAAACGGATAAGTAAAAATTATAACCAGTAAGTTCATGACGTTTAACAATATCAGATAGTATTGAAATATATTTAAATATTATATACAAACACTAAACGATATATTTTACGTATTCAAATATTATGTGTAATATTTTATTATATTCAATGAATAAAATAAATGCTTAGCTTGGATTCTTATTATATTTTGTAAAGGACAATCGATTTCGAATTGAAATCATCAGGTATGTAAAAAGACAAAAAATCACGATTGAATATGAACAAATTTCGTTTAATAAATGAATGAATACATTGAGAAAATTTGTCTGTTCACGTGGTGATAATTTAATTTAATGTTATTATTACAATTTTGTAAATATTTTTTTATCCATTTAATTGGTCAATTATCTTCAAAACTTCAGGCGAGTTTACTAAAGTTCATTCGCAAATTGTATGAAACTCGATTTGATCCGGATTCCGTGTATCGATTTTTGGGGCGTTGATAAAACGTTTTATCGTTTAATGATTACGGGCTAAAATTACGCCGCAATAATTTAAACAACATATTTAGTGTATATATTATTATGACTGTTTTTTTGACTGTTATTAACTATATATATATTATTATGAAGAGAAAGTAAAAATGTTATAAGCTGATATCCAGAAAAAATCTGCACAATGAAATAATAATTTCCTTGAGGGAATGGAATTCCTACACAAACTCATATTTAACATACACTCTTAAACATATTCTCAACTTGATATACATACATAAAAGTATATAAAATGTATTTTTTATTAAAATGACATATATAATACATATATAATACGAACATTTTTAAATGACAATTGTAGAGAATTTCAAGAAAACTATGTCACTGTTATTACTTTAGTAATAACATTTTGAGTTTCAATGTATTTTCATTTTATTAGTTAATTTATATATTTTTTTAAAGTAGATAGTGTATACATATTTTAATCGAAGTGATCAGTCATTGTTCAAGAGAAATTTGCAAGGTAAAAATCACTGCGAGAATACATGTATGCGGTAAAATCACGTAAATATATCGTATGACCTAAATTAAACTTCACAAGCGTCAACATAATGTGCAACGGATGGAAAAAATATATTGTTTTCCAAGTTGTTCGGAGAAAAGATTGTTCAAGATTTTACACGATCACGTGTGTACTGCGACTGTATTGTTTCTTAAACATGTTTAACTGCAAACCGTAATCATTTCTCTAAAATTACATCAACCGAAATCCATTAATTATTTTAATGGTGCCGCATGTCACTGTCTATGTAAATTCATAATTCGTTTTGTCCGTGGCTCACACCTTGCTAATTTGCACGTACCACGCAGAAACCATTTGGCCCTAATTAATGACGTTCCTATGCGTGAACGAATTAAAATTATTTCAAACATCGAATAAAACAACAAGTTTATGTTCGTTACACGTTAATTATAATGTTAAATACCCTACGTACTAAAATATTAAATCGTAATTTGAAAAATTATCGCAATGTGCATTAGTAATTCATTTCATAATATTAATGTTAATATGTAAATAATCTTGAATCCAATTTTGTTAGCAAGAAAATCTTACCATCAACAGGCAATCAAAAAATCACGTTTCGACTTGCATTTAAAAAGTCTTATAAGATCTAAACAAAAAGAAAAAATGTCGAAGAAGGCTGATCCAGGCCAAACACTGTTTATTAAGTTTGGACAGTAGTTTCGCCTCCACTCGCGCACGTATCTGTTGCGTGTACTGAAAATACATGTATGCGTTTTAGATTTTAAGCAAGTTAAGGCCCGTCGCGTGTACAGCGTAAAAAATAGTTTTTCGCAATCTATCAAATCGAAACACCAAGCTTGCGGAAACTTGCGAAAATCGGATTAAAATATATATCGTATACACGAAATTTGTTAAAAAACAACTTCGCACGGTTGACCGATGTGAATGCAAAAAGAATGTCCGTTAACGCGACTGTGGAAAATGTATGTACGGCCACGCGTATGCGTTCATACGTGAGGAAAATAAATATAACATTTACACGGAGTTTTCGGGTGGTGTACGTACGCACGACGGCATTACGTTTCAAAAGTCGTTTTATTTTTTCGTTCTTAAACCGTGCGCAGATATGGATAACGTATCCATTAAAACGTTTGTTTTCGGTACATATTTTTATCAGTTTACTATGAAATGTGTGGGCACTGACGTTACTCATATAATTTAATATTACACACGTAGCAAACAGCCATCAATGTTTTTGTAAACGTGTAAAGTAAAATCTATTAATAGGAAATAACCATGATATTGTTTTAAATACATTCAAAAATGACTTCTTAATAGCGAAAACTCAGTCAAACAGAAATAAAACCAAATTATCGTTTCAACGAAAACTAAAAGCGCTGTATAAGTAAGAAAATAAAAGTTTTCGAATACAAAATATTACTTTAATATATATAATATAGTATTATTTTCTTAAAATGGGTCACCTGTAACGCGGAAATAAAAGATTTAATAATGGTAAAGTCATGCTTGTAGAGCTCCTAAAATCTTTAACCATTGTCTTAAATACTGAGTGGTTGGTATTAACAAGAGGAGCTTGAAAATTTAATTTTTCATTATCGAAAATAAACAAATATTAAAAATTATTTTTCGGATTTATATATCTCCAAAATTTTACCTCTAACTATTTTGAGGTTTTTAAACTTTTTTTTCCCGTCCCCCAATAACCAAAAAAAAAAGCACCTCTATAACGGGAAAAGGAATTTTTCTTGATCAGTTCTGTTACAAGATAGTTTTACTGTGTAATTGTTTCGTTCGAAGTTAATGCTTATACATATATATATGGAGGAACGTTATTATATTGTATGCTATGACAACGACACTGTGGTTCGGGAAACCACCTAAACTGGCTACAATAACATGTAATATAGTTCAGTATATATAAATATATTTTGTGTACTCATATCCCTCATTATACTGTAATGAAAATCACGTCCACGTATCGTAAGTCGGTTTCAAACGGGTAGAGAAGAACTGTGTATCCGTATTATTTTCAGAATACTACTCGTATGCTCACACGTACACACATACACTTGCATATTCACACACTTGTACATTAGCGTATAATGAGAAAACGGTCTGGAAACAAAAAGGAAAAACCGCGTACGGAAAGATATCTCGAATCGAAGGAGGAAGAGCGCCGGGTACAGAAAAGAATCGAGGGAAGGAGCTCCATTTGTGCACTTGTGTGTATACTATTATTATACGTGTGCCCGACCCAGTTTTTACGTTCGCACGATGGGGTGCATAAAGTTTAAGCCTATATAATATACATATTATATATAGTGTTCTCGGTCGAGTTCCGGTCAAGTGGAGCTCCGTTCCGCGTATATATATATATATATATATATATATTATAATATAATGGTGTAGTGATAATAATAATAATAATAATAGTAATAATAATAATTATAAAAATAATAATAATATGACTGGTAATGCACACGCACGCATGTTCCAGGCTAAGTCGTTGAATAAATGATTGCCGTGCGGCTAGGATCGTGTCCTTAAATGTATATACGTGCACACCGTATATATATACGTATTATTTGAACGCCCATCTGCCATTTCATTATTGTACTTTCTTCTTCATACCTATGCATCTAAACTGTTTTTCATTTCTTCAAGTGCACAATCGTAGACGTCGTAGAGATCGTTACAGTTCTACAGATTCCGAATAAAACGAGGAATGGTTTTTCGTGATGTGTGCATGTGTATGTTTGTGTTTTTATTTTTATGTCCATATACACATTTTCTACAAGAAGAATTTTTCTAATCATCACAAAATTATAAGTTAGAAAATGGGTTCTATTTTGTCATTTTTTTAATTTTTCAGCAGTCTTCTTAATAATTGTGAAAAACTGACGAAAAATTACAAGAAGACATTTATAGCATACTAGTTATCGATGAAATAAAATTTTCGTTTTTATTGTATATCAAAAAATAATAATTATAAAAATAGAATTTTACTTTTTGTTTATATAACCGTTTACCGAAGAAGGTATCATTTCTAAAATATATCAGAAGAAATGTTTATGATTTCTGAGCTTTTCTTTCGAAAATTTTGATAAGATAATTTTGGATGGACAACCCGTCTGGAAAATATAATTTAATGTTTTCATACATATATATTATTGATTTAAAAAAAAAAAAATAATGGTTTTTTCAAGAGCAATTGTACATTGGTTTAAAGTTTAAAATACCAACATATTAATACCATTCACCCATCCTTGTACCATTTTACTTCTCACCTTACTCAGGACCTTCGTCTCTCTTTTGTATTATAATCATCATTAACGGGCAAGATTTTAAAATTTTTATGCGTCTTACTGATGTGCAGCAAGCAAAATATCGACGTGCTAGCGAGCTAGATTTTCGTTCATCGAAAATCGAATAACGATAAAATGCATCGAATGCATGCGTTAGGTTTCACAAAATTATCCGTTCTCCGTAAATCATAATTTTTTACTAGTCAATGCGAACCGTCTAGGTTTCTGGTACGCATTGTCCCGTTTTCTGGCTCTTGGCCGTTACACGACCGCGCGTATGCGGTCACATCGCCGCGGTAGGCAAAGACGGACAATGCGTACGAGTCTTGATAGTTTTTTCTTCTTTTGTGCTGTAAACGCCGAAGAAAAACGAAATATTGTCCGCCGCGATGCGTTTTTGCACAAATTGCAATTTTCCCTGGGAAACAATTGAAAACGCCGAAAACACCCCATGGTGGGATTTCATGTCACCGCACGGGTGAAGAGAACAGCGGTTAGCCCGAGAGAACGAATGCCGCGCGAAACATGTCATATTTTTCCGTGACAAGAAAATATGACGTGATGTTTGAATTTCGTACGCCGCGCCCGTAGTTTGTAGGTAGATTGCTTTACATAATAAAAACGCTATGCGCCCATTAATCACGGCTGTTAAAACAAAACCTGTTTCCGTTGAGATATTGTATATTACTGTTCACGGGCGTCGTCTTGTAAACGGATTTTACTACATTTTGTTTTCGGTGCGCGGAGAAGTTTGTTGGCGCGCGCGAACACTGTAAATTCCATGTTTTTTGCGAGTTTATCTTATAAATTCTTCTTTTTTTTTTCACCCCTTCTCATCCGTACCACGCGTTTAAGTATTAGAAAACAATAAGTTATTTTTTATTATTTCTTTTATCAGAAACATGCAAGTACAATTTATTATTTAACAAAAATAAATCATCTATTACCTGTTCTGTATTTCCGATTTTATTCAATATTCACTAATTCACCTTGAAATCTTATTTTGAATGGATCACATAATATGAATAATATATTTCTTAAAAACAACGTTGTTAGTTTTTCCATCGTATTGGATTACTGAGTGAAATCAAAAATGTATTGGTTTTACCACGATGCTTTTTTTTCGTGTCTGTGTATGCGATTATGACCAGAAACATTTCTGTTATCACAATCGTAGAAGGTTTCGGATACCAAATGTTATCTAGTTTGAGGAATTTAACGAATCCTCAAGTTTTCTTAATAACTGTAAAAAATTTGACAAACAATTAAAAAAAATGCTTTATTTATAGCATACTAATTTTTCACACTATCGAATTTTTTCGTTTTTATCCTAACTCGAAAAATAATTAGACGATATAATTTGCAAAAGACTTTTTTTGAGGTATTTATAATTGATACTTGCAATTTTCATATTTTCTACAATTTTTTTTATAAAATATTAGTAAAATTATTTTAGTTTAATAAAATATCTCCGAAATTAAAAAAAAAATCCCTCATACATATATTTTATTGTTTAATAAAAATAATTTATTAGTTATACATATATATATATATATATATATATAATTATACCAAAATATATAAAAATATGTAAAATACAAGTATCATCATTTTAATAGGAATGATTTAAATCATGAACATTTCTTATCGAATCTGAAATATCTCGTTTTAATAAAAATATGTATTTACATATAAATCCGTTCCCTATATATTATTAAACAAATAGATAAAAATTGCATATAGGAAGAAAAAACTAAAAAAATGAAAAATCATAACAAAATGTTAGTTTATAACATCTCAAAAGAAATAAATTTCTGTATTTCGAAAAAATTTAAGGTGTTAGAAATAATATAAATGTCAAGAAACCTCCACATAAGGAGAAAAATTAAAAAATAATTTTATTGAAAATAGGAAGAACAATTCGGTAGTAAAAAAATCTAGTAGAAATAACGAAAATGTATAAAGCGTGGATAAAACTGTGAAGAGAAAAAAAACAAAAAAGTTAATTATTATTAGTAACAATAAGTATTAGAAATCTGTATCTGAAAGAAACAACAAAAAAATATTTATAACAATAGGTTAAAACTCTGAAAAGTAAAAGAAATAGTAATTTAAACAACAAAAGTTACTAATAAAAGAGTAAACTTGGGATTACAATATTTGTGATTAAAGAAATCATTGCAGATGACAAGATCTATGCCAATTTCGGAGGTAGCGATTTCAGGTTCAACTTTATCTCGAACATAAATGTCGGTCCTAATGAGTCGATTACTCTCTATCGACTTCAGGTGTAAAATAACATTGGCGGAATTCTTCCATAAGTCGACCAAATTTTTGAATCCTAACCTTGCTGTATCGTCCTATACCATTCCTAGGCCACAAAAACTTTTGATTGTCATATATTACCTAGCAACAAGGTTCGATGAGTTTCTATGATAAATTTGTAGTTTTGTTACAGGCCAGTACACATATTTTTTCTGTAGATATAATTTTGAACCACCATAGTATCAATATGTTTTGGGATAGCTATCCGAGATATTCTAAGGTTCCACAACAAAGACGCTCTTTTGTTACCTAATCATTACATCATTTTAATGTAAAAATATTGTCCGTAGGGACCAGAGCATGGTTCCCAAAATTGTTTTACTAATAATTTTCAGGTTTTCAGGTTTGTATTTAGTGTCTTTTTTCTTGCATCTGTGTAAAATATTTAATCTTTGTAATATATTCACAGTAACTGCAATTGTTCATTAATTATGCCAAAAAAATAAGCATTACATTTTCACGATTTGAAAAATGTATTGAATAATATTTTCTTAATCGATGTAAAGCTGCAGAAATTGATTGATCGCAACTATACGTTCCGTAAGATCTTCGCTAAGCGAATTAGAAAAATTGACCTCAGTTAAAAAAATTAAAATAAATAATCTTGTACTTGTATCACCGACATGCTAATTGACGAATAAATAAATCATATGCAAGAAGCAGTTTGTGCAGTGGATTAAACTATTTTTAAGTAAAACCACGGTGTTATAAATTCTTCTAAAACATACATAAAAGATTAATCGACCATTCCATAGGGTTTATCTTTCGGAAAAAACACTCCCGAAATGAATTTGTCCGTCCAAGTCCGGCCGGCGAAATATGTCATTTTCCCATTCACAATCTCGTATAATATAGACTTACTATATTCGGTCATTTGTGGCGAATACTCACGATCGTTTGTCATTTTTAATATAAAGTATATTACCTACAAATTAAAAGGAAACCACACAAACGAGGACTCCAAACACTTTCATACTACATAATATAAATTACGTTTAACGATTTCATCGATAACGATATTTGAACAATGGTATCGAAGGTGTTTCGATATAATAAAACACGTTTTTAATTTAAATGTACACATTTGCCTTGATTTGCTAATTATGTTTATTTTTTTAACGAATACGTTTCACAAATTAATTGATTACAGATACACAGAGATAACAGAATTTCAAATTATTTGAATAACACTTATTGCTTGAATGGGCGATTGCTCTTTAATTAAATAGATTTTCTTATCAAAATAAATATTGTAAATAATTTTTTTTTTTTTTTTTTTATTGATGAAGCCACAACTACAATGGTTATTGGCTTTTTAATCTAAAGTTATATTTACATGTTAAAGGGAGGTACAACTGAATACATAAAGAGTTATATTAAATTAAATTGTACATTTTTGTTAATTTTAAAAATTTAAAAATTTTGTAAACATTTTCTGGGTCTGGACTTAGTGCTTGCTGGAGGTTGTCGGATATTTCTAGACTGTCCTTGATGTCTCTGTATTTTAGGCAGTTGCAAATTACGTGTTTGACTGTGAGAGTTACTTCACAGGTAGGGCATAGAGCAGGAACCGTTCTGTTCATGAGGTGTCCGTGGGTCAACCATGTGTGGCCAATTCTTAATCTGTTGAGGATTACTTCTTGCCTACGAGGTAAAGATGTAACTGGCCATGGATATATTGACGGTGTTATCTCATTAAGTTTGGTGTGCATTGTTTGCCATATCTGTTGCCATTGATTTGTTATAAATTTGTTAATTATGTTTTTGCTGTCTTGTAGGGTATGGATATTAATTTGATGTGCATCAGGAGAGGTAATGGCTTGTTTGGCGTATGTGTCTGCTAATTCATTTCCTTGGATTCCAACATGGCTTGGGATCCAAATCATAGTGATTGATTGAGATTGGAGTTCTAAAGACGATATTTGATTTTGGATCTTTCTGCTAATGTCGTTAGGTTGAAGATAGTTTTGAATGTTGGTTAAGGTGCTTAGAGAGTCACTGAGTATGATGGATTTAGTTATTTTATTTTGTTCAATGATATCGAGTGAGTGAGAAATTGTAATGGCTTCAGCAGAAAAAATTGTACATGAGTTAGGAATCTTGATCATTATTTTACTCTCTTTGTATATCACAGAGGCTCCTACTCCTTCGTCCGTTTTCGACCCATCTGTGAAAAAAATTGTGTATTCTTTGTAGTCTTCGAGCAATGATTGTAGTTCACTGTTATACGTTTTTGGTAGAGTTTTGCTTTTGGGTAGGTCTGATATTGAAAGATTTACATCTATGTTTAAGATCCATGGGGGGACTATTAGGTTTTCGTGTTTAATGACTCCGGATGGGTCGATGGATATATGTAGAAGTTCGTCTTTGATGATTCGGTGTGTCTTGATATTATTTTGGATTAGCCTTATATAAAAGAGCATAGTATTTTTTTTTCTTATTAGGTGTATTGGAGGGGTATTGGTGATGTTATATAAGCTGGAGGTGGGACTGGATCTGAATGCTCCAGAAACTAACCTTAATCCGGAATTGTGTATCGTTTCAATGATTTTGAGATGTGATAGTTTGGCATTTATGAAGAGGAAGGAACCGTATTCAAGCTTGGATAGTATGAGGGATTTGTAGATCTGTTTGAGGGAAAGTGAGTTAGCTCCCCATGAGGTATGTGCAAGTGCCTTGAGGGTGTTAATTCTTATAGCGGACATTGTTACAATTCCTATATCAATATAACGTGTATCCAAGACTAACAACCTTAGATGTTGTAGCTTATCTTTCTTTTTAATAATAGAAAAAGAAACATAAAAGTAACCAATAACTTGTAGTGAAAATGTGATATATCATAAAAATTGTTCTGAAAAATATTTATTAGTTTAAATAAAATATATAAAATGTATTGAATACATTATCATTAGATTCTTTTTTCATTTTTAAATCTATTCAATATATTTATTATCATACAATAAATAACTGTGGGTGGAAATGGAGTATTTTAACGTAATATGGGTCTCAAGACATTTTAAATAAAAGATCAAGCCACAATCACTCAGAATATTGTGAATTAGAAATATCTACACACTATAATAGTTACCCGAAGAAAAGGACATGCATTTAAGAGGATAAGCGTTCTTCAACACTGTATATGTGGTGTATGTATGTTTTTAGAGTGGCCATAAAAACCAGTACTGTAGTAAAGGCAGAAACAATGAAAACTAAATTGAAATTTTCGAAAGAGATTTAGATTTAAAATAAAAAACCTATAGTGTATTAGGAATATAGGTATATTACCTAATACATTTTTGAAATTATTTTAATACAACTTTAGTTATAGTAAGAAAAATACTGATAGAGCTTTTTTTAACAATTTGGCACTTGGTTTCCATAACTTATTTTCCACGCATTCAGAAAATATAATCTTTTAGCTTTTAAGACTCATTAAGATTTAGACGATTACAAACGCACGTAATTCAAATAATACATTTTTGTATGTTATTGATATTAATTAATTTATAATAGAACATAATAAATAATCAGTCATAATAGTGATTTTTTTTACTTAAATATATTTATAATATTTGATAATTACATTACTGCAAATATAAAAAAAAAAATTTTATACTTAACAAAATTATAAAATTTTAATCATGATATTTGTTCGTGTACATGTTAAATAATTGCTTATTTGATACCAAATTAGCTTAAAAATTAAGAGAAAAAATAAAATAATTCATCATACATTTTTGTGTAATCTTATGATTATATTTGAATAACTCTTGCTAGATTAAATCAATGTTTATAAAAAAAGGTCTGATTAATTAAGTCTTTTGTAAATAATCTTACAAAAATGACTTCGAAATCATTTAAGATTTTTATGAAACATTTTTATCTTACTATTCCATAAATTTTATAATAATTATAACCTAATAATAATGGGGGACCGCTAACATTTCTGAAAATTAGTTGAGATACTTCGTCTCAATCCTCTGCGTCCTCCCTCAAATCTAGTATTGTATATCAAGCAATTATAAAAATTATATTTTTCTATAACAACTATGTATTAACATGTTTTCAAAAACCAAAAGAAAATTTAATTTCACTCTATAATTTTTAATTTAATTTCATATTTAATAATTTTTATTGTTTTTAAATAGGAAGTTATCTTTTTAATGTAATTACCTATTTTTTTTTTTAAATTTTTGGTTTAAAGTTTATTCCTTTACAGTGTTAAGAAATATTTTTGGTAAACGGTAATACTTAAAATATTATAGAATTATTGAGTTTTACTTATTACGTAATGTCCACAATTTTAACCCCCCCGTCCTAATAATTACTTTGGATCCGTGTCTGTGGTCAAATTAATAATCAACAATTATTATTCTTAATTAAATATACATTTTAGTCATTGCGCGCCGCATTTCTAGGGATTATCATTAATAAAACGTTTCTCTAGCACACACATGATAAAATCGGGTTTTATCGTGTTGGGGTGTTGTACAAAATTTTACAAAAAATGTACAAGATACCATCAAGGTTTGGTATTAAGAATCAAAAGTTACAGTGCTGGTGAAACGGACCTGATCGACCACGATTCAAAGAGTATGCGATTTACACCTGTCCTCGCGTCCCTCGTTAAATATCGCATTACTTTACTGGTACCGGATCCAGGCCAATTTAGAGGTCAAATGCCTATAGTGGCTGTGGCGTGCCGAAAGGGTTTTGAATACGCCTATAAATCATGGACCATGTTGAAATTTGGTACCACTAATCTTATACAGGTGTTAATACGTATATTAAATGCCTTGTATCGTATTGAAATATGCATTTATATTTTTATTTATATTGTAAAAATCGCAAAATATACATATCTAAAAAAATGAATCCAAAACGTATGACATTTTAAAGCATTTTAAAAGCGGTATTTTTATGAAAGACATGGGATGGGTCTTAAAATATGTTGTTCATAAACGTCCACTGCCTAAAGGACTAGAAGACCAGGTGGAGCAAATCGAGAGACGCTGAGGAAGGATAACCACATGAGGAAGGAAATTGTTTATCACGCCTAGAGGCAAGGGTATGATAAGTTGTAAAGCCTTGAGGGCGTGAATCGAGAAACACTGAAAATCGTTGTACTTAAAATGCATTGATTTTATTTTTATTGAACCTTACTGATAGGAAAAAAAAAAATCGAAAATTTCGAAGTTTGCCACGTATGCCGACGAAATGCCATGTTATTGTATGAATATAAGTATAAACTGTCTGATAAATTGTCTCACCTTGCGTGATGCTGCCGATCAGGGTGAATGGCACGCACACAACGATGACCAGCAAGTCGGCTACGGCCAGGTTGACGATGAATATGTTGGTGGGTGACGACTGCATCCTCACGTTCTTGTACACCACCAGCACCACGGACGTGTTGCCCACGAAACCCACCAGGAACACGGCCGAGTACGCGATGCAAAACAGCACGGTCACCTCGGCTGAATATTTCATCTGGTACTCCTGCCATGGCCAGCCATCCAGCCCGTACTCCCACAACACGTTGCTCCGGTTGTCGCCACCCGTGTCCCTGCGTACGCAAACGCGGTATTTTTTAAATTTTTTAATTTTTTTTTCTTTCTTCAAACGCCTAGCACGTTTGGACAAAGGCAACATAAACCGGATAACCAAACATTAATCTAACCGTTATCGTTTTAGTCGTCTCGACGAATGTTAATGCTATTGATAGTACGCCATTATACATCAGCAGGACCTTTAGACGATATCATTGTCTTTGACTGTATAAATGTTATAAAATTAATTATAATTTTTCATTTTTAGTTAAAAAAAAAAAAAAATAATAATAATCATCATTAAAACTAAATATCCACCAATCATATCAAGTTTGAAGTAGTGTCACTGGGCACTCTCTTCTATCATGACATCAAGCCTTGTACAAATAAAAAACCATCAAAATTACCTATTGTATATATTTACTGCAGATTGTATATTTTATCTTTTCTAATAAAAAAAAAAAAAATAATTTTGTCACGTATTAATTTGAAAATTTTGGTGCGAACGGTAGTTTTAATAAATACACGTGTTTGCAAAGAATACTGATCAATGTACACATGTTATTTGAAAAAAAAAAAGGATAACTTTGTTAAATACATTTTTGTTTTGTAGTTGTTTTTGAAGAAGTTAGGGAAGTTGGAGATGGTGTCGTTGGAGAAGTTACTTTTTGTCAGTTTTCAAATTACTTGTATACCACGTGTAATGACATTAATCTTTGAGAAAGCAATACGTTTGCTATCGACTCGTTACTTTTTTTAAAGAAAATGTTCCAAATTTGAATGAATACTTTCATTGAAATAGTCGATGTGTCTTGATTCGATTTAAAAATATAAAACTATTCTCAAAATATAAAGAAGAGAAAGAATACTCATTGATAACCAATTTTATTAATTTTACTAAGATTTAATTTAATTACAAATTAATGCATTTTTAAACTTAAAAAATAAATATATAAAAATTATTGTTATTACAATTATAAGAATTGCATAAACATATTTTAAGGTTAAAATCAGAATGTCCGAATGTACAATAAAAATATAACATTATTTGTTATAAAGTTTTCACAATAAAAAAAGAAGAATTCTATACATTTTAAACTATTTGTTATTAATTTTAGACCGCGATGCTCTTAGAAAGTACTCGCGAAGCCCAGTTTAAGAACCGCTGTTTCAAACAATAAAGAACATTATTTCATTACGTGTATTATTAAAGTTTTGGATTAACAAATGCATAAATTCAATACACAGACCGTTGCTATATGTACCATACGTAACTTACATCGTGGTGTAGTGAATATATATATGTGTGTACAAATTTAAAAAGAAATAAGTGGCTTACTCTAGGGTATTGAAAACTTTTTTCGATTACTATAATTCATATCACATAAACAAATATTAACTTGTTTGTGATTTGATTTTTTTCTTATCTCAAGAATTTTAAAAACTATCCGCGTGAAACGTAATGAGTCCATTGATTAACAATTTATAAACAAGTAGATAATAATATTACTTATGGAGATCTTAAGCTCTGAGTCGGTTAGATTGTATATGTTCTTACTCCAGTTTTAACTTTTTAAAGTATAAAGTTTTTATCGAGTCAATGGTTTAAGAAAGTAAACAATAAAATGGTATTAAAATTTAATTTAAGAACACAAAGTACTTACTCACGTATATCGATTCTCACTGAATTTCAATTATTTATTTATTTATTTTTTTATTTGACCTTTACAGTGATAAATTAGGTTACTATTTTAGTAGAACAAAATTGTATTTGATGGGAAATATGTTATCTCGCGCAATTAAAAAAAAAAATAAATAAATAAATAAAAAGAAGCTTATATCGAATAAATCAGGTGTCTTATAAATAACAACGTTCCGTAGTTATTTATACGTTTTCAATATAAAACTACGTTTATATACTTTGCAAAAGTATAGACGATGAAGTGTATAAAACAAAACAAGTGACAGGATTTATTTTACCCGAAACTAGTATACTAAGTTGACTAAACTATTTTTTTTTATAAGTTAACTTTTTAAGACAAAATCCATACATTTTTAAATATGTACATATAATAGATAATACATATTGAAAACTTAGTGATGCAAGTTAAAAAAATATTGCCCATGGTAGATTATAATATTATATTATGCTAAAATAGTGATAAAAATAATGAAATATTTACTACAATACAATCTTGAGAGTATAATTTCATTGTACCTACTCATATTTTTATATTATAAAATAGCAAATGGATAATATAAAAATAAGTTTCGAAATAATGGTGCCAATACAAAAATATTTTATACCAAAGTTAGACGTGAAATATATCTGAAAATCTGTGTTACCCTGACCTAGATTTTCATATGAGAAAACGTGTCAAGATTTAAACGATAAGCAATTTATCTTAGTTCACCGTAGATATTTGTGAATTATTTTATGTGGACCGGACAAACACTTTTTAGTTAAAATAAAAGATCAAACAAAATTAGTTTCTAGATGGAACTTGAAATGGTTTATATTTTAAATTTAAATGAAATTATACGTTCAATACAATAAACATTAACCCTTGATGATACATTTTATTAACAGATTCGTAAAGTTGAAACGTAATGTTTGACTATCGATTTCACAGTAAAAATAATATAATTTGTTATCCGTATTAATAAAATATGTTATGCGTATTAAATGTTCGACATTTTAAATCTTCGTGGATAATTTTTTTTTATTTAATTTGTTACAATTTTTCAATAATATATAGAAAATATAGAAGACAGAATCAGAATTTTTAAAGTTACCGATAAGTAAAAGAATAATTTGAGTCTAGTATGAAAAAAAAAGGCTAACGCTTAAGTGTTTCGAAAAGTTTGTGACCCGGAAACAATTTCAGGATATTTTAAGCAAACGGTCGTTAAATGGTAATTAGTCCTAGAGAGAATTTAATAATTTGTCTCAATTAAGAGGTAATTTGTAAATGTTTTTCATTTTTCATTATCTCAAGCTTGAAAAATTCAAAACAATTGATTTTAATGCAAAGAACGATTAAGGGGAAAATAATGAAGAAAATAAATGTATTATATTGTTATAATCTTTTTGTTATTCTATTTGTGATTTTAATGGTTAAATTTAAATATATATGTGGTTTATCACCTCTTGAACTGTTTAATACATGACGTGTTCTTTCTAAAACATGGATTAGTTCATTGATTTTATAAAATTAAACAATGCATAGGTACAGTGCCGCAACTACACCAAATTTGGTCCATGTGTAAATAAAATTAATGCCTCCCCCTCCGCATCCGGACTCTACAGAGAAACCGTACCTTTAATTCAGTAGTTCTCAAACTTTTTTTGTTCGTGGAGTCCTTTTGTTCTCAAAAAAATGTACGGAGCCTCGAAAATCAGGAATTCATATTCGAGACAATAATTATCAATATTTCATATTGAGAAAAACACAGTTCAAATTTTAATTTTTTTTTTTATAAAAGTTTGGATTTTGTTTTTTTGTGTGAAAATTGAGGTAATTTTACGTTGTATTGATAAATTGACTTAATTTAATTTTGTGAAAATGCTAGCCAAGGAATGAAGTCAAAATAACCAAATTTTATCAGAAGTTTTAATTGTAAATGGGTGTTACTAAAATGTAAACTTTGTTGCGCGATTCAGGTAATCATACCAGTGTTTTTTCCTCAATAGTTAAAAAATATAATAATATTTAAATTTAATTAATTAAGATATGCCCACGGAGCCTATAGACTTCTCTCATGGAGCCCTAAGACTTAGTGGAGCACAGTTTGAGAACCACTGCTTTAATCAATTGTAACCAAAGTATTTTGAATTTTGATTATACAGGCTGCAAAAAAATTTTAATAATGTATGATAATGTGTACAAAACCAGATAAATCAATTATTGTCCAATCTCCATTAATTATTATTTCAAAATGGTTTTATTTTCTTGCTTTCTATATATTATTTAAATATTATCATTGGGCTCTATTATAGGTTGGGGCCCATGTGTCTGACACACAAAACACACCCGGCTATTGCGGCACTGAATAGTTAGCATAAAGAATTTTAAGCAAACGTTTTTCAGAATGAATAATAGTGATGTATAATAATAATATATTTAATAATAAATTAATAAGTAAATTAATAATAATAATAATGAATAATTATTATCTCTTGGTTTAATCAAATGCTATTTAATTTTAAAAAAATCACATTTTAATATTTCATTATTAACAGGGATTATATACAATATTAAATAATTTCGAATGGTTTTAAATAACCACGATACGAAAAATATTAAAATATTTTTTTGAAGTATGAAATACGTCCATTTTTCAAATAGCACGTGGTTAGACAATTTTTTTTAATATTGTTTAGTTAGGTTCTAAATAATTTGAAAAATGTGTATGTTGTATATAGTGAGTATATTTATCTAATATTTGTTACTGGAAACCCTTATAATCGACCCCTAAGGTGGTTATAGTACAATATCACAGAAAGTTATGAAAAAAATCCATTTCGTTAAATCACTTTCAGTAACTAAAGATTGCTATATTTTGGTTTACAAAAATTACTTTCATCAATAAATGATAATCTATTTCGACTCATTGCTATAAGTGCTGATCTGCTAAATAAATAAGTATTTCATTGATAAAATACAAAATGGGTCACTGGTTATTACAATTATTTAAATATGATCGAGTAACAATACGAACTGAATTCGAATACATTGCTCTTAGTAGGTCCTATATTAGTTATTTCTAAAAGCATAAAATTCTTTAATATTATTACTATGAAGCCAACGATGTTTTTCAACAGAATTTATTTGATTTAAAATGTAGATCTCTTTACTTGATGGATTTAATATGAGGTGGAAATTATAGTAATAAATAAAAAAAAATCACCTGCAAGTGAGTACATTATTTTCGACGATTTGCAGGAGTAAATTAATTGAATCATTCCGTAATCATATTACTCACTAAGACTGCTTTGTACAATCATCATAGTCTTTGAAGTGAATTTTGAAGGAGTATTGACAGTGTCTTTATTAACCATTAGTTATTAGAAACACCTACTATTGAACTCTCGCTTCACATAAGAACGCACATACACATATCCACAAATAAACATGAACGTATATTAAATGTATCAATATTTATTTAGAAAAATGTATGATTCATCGAAATATGTACCTACTTTAAACATGTATTAAAATGTTGATTAATAAATATTGACTAAAGCCTTACAAATATGCAGTGTTGGGACTTATCTAGATAAATTATCTAGATAGATTTTTTGTCATCTTTTATCTTATCTAGATAAATAACGTTAAGTTATCTAATTACTTATCTAAGATTCTAAGATAAAATTTTTATTTATCTAGATAATTGTCTGTATTCTTGCCAAGATTAGAGTTATTTTTATTCTTGTACGGAGACGAATCCAACAAATCAGAGATCATCAAAATTGGTCCAGTGGTTCTTGAATTATAAATTCTGTAAATAACATAACTTTTTTTTATACATATAGATTTTGTACTCGTAATCATAATTCATGTATTATTAAGAAGTAATTATTATTTCTTGGTATGAAATTTTGTTTCTATTTTCATGTGAGGAAAATATTTATAGTATTTTTAAACTTAATTTCTTATTTTTCCATGGAAGTTCCAAATATAGTATGTATTTTATTTTAGTATACACATATCACTCATACGCTGAATAGTCATTATTTCACCCTTGAAACCCGTAAACTACTTATAAAATAATGAAAATCATCAAATTAATATAATATGGAAAACAATATTATTAACTTAAAATAATTTTTTATGTATTCTGTATTCATCCTGATACGTACAGGGTAATTTTCATTTTTTTTTTTTTTTTTGTGTAGCATTTTAGCGATTAACTATCATTAAATATTGTACATTATATATAAATACTGCTTAATGGTACACTACATTACTACAATAAACATTACCCACCTAGTTACCTATTGATAATAATGATTATAATTGAGCCTTTATAGATATTATTACAAATATGAAATATTGAACAAAAAATAACATTTTTTGAAAATTTCTTTTTTTTTATCTAGATAAAAATGAAATTATCATTTATCTTTATCTAGATGAATATAGACATATTATTTTTCATTTTTATCTAGATAAATTTTGAATTATCTGTTCTCAACACTGCAAATATGACTGTTAAACTCAATATATTTTATAAGAATTTGAGAATGATTACCATTAAAGATCACAGTCAGGGAATAGTTATACTTTTTACTATAAACTAGTTTTTTATTCTACGCATAATATCTTTAATTCGCTTCGCTAAAGAAAAAATATTAGCATCATTGTAAGCATGTAATGGGTAAAAAAAATAGTTTATTATTGAAACCTATAATAAAAAATAAAATAAATTTTGAGTTTCTGACAGAAAAAAAAAACTATAATTAATAATTATATTATTACAGTTTGAGTATAAATCACGCTCCATCTACTTGAGACGATTTTAATAATATAAGAAGATATTCATAACGATAACAAAGTGATGGTGCAGTAAAATTATTATTGAATTCCAATAGTAAAAAGAAATACAGTAGTCAGAGTGGCTTTTATAGTGACTTTTAAATAAATACATTTGTATAATCATTCTAAATATTTCAGTTTCCATAACTTTTCTTTTTGATAAAAATATTCAATGTAAATTTTCATGATCGCATACTTAAAAATGTAATTATTATGTTTAACTACCGAGAACAATGCTTTAACTATAAAGAATAGACATTTAAATATTTAAAACAATTTTCTTTTTAACGCTTTGCAAGATTTTTATTGAAATAATTCACAAATAAAATAAAATATTTAAAAGTTAAGAAAAAAACGTAACAAAGAATTATAAAAAATATTTTCCACAGACTATTTAATGCGATTGTTTTTTTAATTGCATTACAATATTTACTACAAAATTAAATTGATTTATTTTTAATAATCTGTCTTACTAAATGAACGCAAATATATGTATAATATAATTATTATTAAACAGCAAAAAAAAAAAAAAAAAAAATAATAAGAGATCGTTGGCTTAAGAATTTATAATAAAGTTATTATTAAAAAATTAATTTGAATTTCAAATGATTCTTAAAAGTTCAAAGGTATATCCAATCTTTTTTCTGGAGCGAAAAAAAAATTTAAATATTTTATTTTTACACGACTAAATAAGTAGTGCATATACATTTTTTTTAAATGAAAATAATGTGTCTTTTTAAATTTTATTGAAAAGTTGACATATTAAAAAAAAAATTAATTGGAGAAGCAAACAGTCATGTTTAAAGTTGTCCAGTATTGTATTTGTATATGCATTATCAACATACTAAAGTGTTCTTGTTGTCAAAGAGTCACAGGGTGATGTATAAGCTACTCAAGTTTTAATAAAAATACCAAGGCTTTGCACCCGAATAATTTTTTCGGGTTTCGGGTGTTCAAACACCACAATAAAACATTTAAACAAACGTTTGGGTGTTAATAACCGTTATTATTGGGGTTAATTTTGGTTAATACGAGTTTTAAGTAGTCAAGGAAAAATATTATTTTTTATTGGTGGAGGTTGGTGAGGAGGCTGAGCCCTCCCTTTACTAATGAAATATTTATATTTTTTGCTACTTACCTATGTAATAAAATATCAATTTCTTATACAACTGTGTAACAGTTTATTAGATCAGACAATCGTTATGTTATTTTCAAGCAATAGTGTAACTACGATTTATTTTCGGGGAAGAGGGAGTTATTTTAAATGTGTATGAAGCTTATAAATTGTAATATCTATAAAATTAAAAATAATAACACTATGTCCTACTCCTAGTTAGTGCGGGCATATCGCATGCGACAAAAAATAATCTATTTTGTATTCTGTGTTTGTGTTTGTGGCATAGGCGGAAATCGGAGGGCAGAGCTCGAGGGGACTTAGCCCCCTCAGAAATATTAAGTACAAGTCTTAGCCCTCCTAGCTCTAAAAATTGTTAAGTGACTAAAAATACAAGAATTATTATAACTTTAAAATTCATTATTAATAACCAAATTAAAAAAAAATATTCTATGAAAAAAATTAAACCAAATTCGTAAGATTTTACAAACTTCTAGACATGACTTGGAATGATTGCAATTAATGTAATATCAATAATATGTAATAATATCAGTATAGGTTGTTTAATTTAATTAATTAATAATTTCTGTTTAGAATACCTACTCCAAAAATGTATAAGATAAGGCACTTAATTGTTTTTTTTGTTTAAATTGTCGATTAAAAATGTCAAATTGTCAAACTTTGAAAAAATTGCCTTGTTGAAATAAATAATTGCGCACAGTGGTATACATAGGTGTAATAAGCAAATAATTTCCAGCCCCCCCACAAATTTCACCAAATTTTCCCTTATGGTTTGTGGTACGTGCACACACTAAGAACGCACTAGCTAAGACATAGCGTAATACAAAAATAATAATAATTTGTACTTATGAATGTTACGATGAAATTATTACACCAACAAAAATTGACAATTCACGCCATAGACATGTGTACTACACTCCATACACTGAACAAATACGAATAACGCGAACAATAATTTAGGTAATCGTACGCGAGACATAAATTCTATTTCAGACTTACAGTATTGCAATAAATAACGACTCAATGATTCGTAGAAGACCTATTACCTATTAAATTATAATAATACGACGTATCCGCTTGGGATAATTTTAAAAATAGTATCCCAATTGTTTACATTTGAACATTCAACATACCATACAATTCATGCATACATGTCAATATGATATATTGCTATTGTCTTTATTTAAATAAATTTAGATTAATTAACAATTTTGTATATTATTTGTGAAATTATTCCTGTAAATAATAATTTTACTATTAAACAAGTAATGACAGAATTGAAATAACTAAAAAAAAAAAATACATACAAAATTATATCTCACATAAAGATTTTAAAATTAAAAACTATTCAGGTTTCGGGTTAAAATCAATATTTTATTCGGGTTTTGGTTAATTCGGGTGTTTAAAAAAAAAAAAATCATTCGTGTTATATGGGTTTTGGGTGTTTGATTTTTTAAGGGTTTTTAGAGGTGTTACGGGTTCGGGTTAATTCGGGTGCAAAGCTCTGAAAAATACCCAGTTTGAAAATGTAACAAACAATTCTATTAAGACTACTAAAATAATAGCCTGTGCCAAATGTGATAATTTGGCAACCTTTTGGAATAGACGTGGAATTTTTAATTAATCACCTGGTCAAATTTAAAATATTATTAAAAAAAAAACCCGAAATTTCAAATTATATTAATATGATATAAGTAATTTTTATTATTTTAGTGGCTGAAAACCAATGTGCAAATAATATTTGCAATCTTATTTGATACAGTTATTGCCTATTATATTTAGTTTATGTAATAAATATGCATCACGCTTAAAAAATAAAAGTTAGTTATTTTATCAGAAAATAAAAAATAAATTTCTCATGTTGTTAACACGATTACAGTAATAATAAAGAATTATTAAATATACAGATTATTTTTTTAAATATTATTTTATATTAAAAATTATATCAATAAACTTAAGATGAAAAAAAAGTTTTTGTTTAGACTTTTTGATGCACAAGTATTATTATCGGTTACGATTTACAAAATTATCATCAGGTATAATAACCACATCATTTTTATTAATATGATTCGTAATATTTTATTATTTTTAATAAATTAAATATATTAAATTATATTTTATTTTAATTATTACGTTCTACTGTAACGTTTTAGTTAAAGTAAAATCATAAGTATATGACTTATAATAAATAATATATTTATATTTACTAAATATATAATAAATACTAAATTTAGTATTGAGTGCAGAGAATGTAAGTTTCATATCATGACTCATAACGGCAAGTATACACTTATAATTATAAAAACTTAGACACTAATTATTATAAACATCAAAAAGCTTATTTTGTCGTTGTAAATCTAATAAAATGAGTAATACTAGACGAAAACAATTTATAATCGTCAAAAAAAACTTTTATATATTTTGAAAGATAAATAATCCCATGCAATATAGGGGATTAAAAATAGCCATTTTTCCACACAGCACGTACATATTTAAATATTACATCCATTATTTGTCGACTGTCTAATCACAAACCATAAATCAATCAATATCAATAACGTTGTACTGTATTCGTAATTCTCTTCCTCTCTACTCACGGTAAAAATTTACCTGTGTTAGCATTCGAGTGAAAATGCATTCCGCGAATTCGTACGGGTAATAATAAGAATATGTAGAAATCGTATTCTTGGATTGGTTCGATGACAAGTGCTCTATAAGTACATAATATATTATACAAATTTTGTAATATTGTATAAAACTCGATTCGCTCGTATGTGCGTCCCGCATAATAATATAGGTTTACGATTTGACTCGTTGGGTAAGGAAATATTACATGATGCTCGAGAACGTCCTTTTAGGTGCGAACGATCATATTTTATCGAACATCTATCATGCACGAACGACGACGGAAGCGGACGAGACGACAAACAAAAAGAAAAAAAAAACCAACTCTAAAGTAATTTTCCTAGAGGCGCCATATTATTTATATTCCATGCTTTTTACATGCATTAAAATATTATATTTGTGAATGTGTTGAAAAAAAATATGTACATACACATGCGCGCGCGCGTAAATCATTTAAAAAGTGTTTTAATGGGTTTTTCACAAGCTTTTGTCACCACGTATACGGCCGAGAACGTATAATACGTTGTAAAAAAATAAAAAATAAACTTAGGCGTTTTGACGAGCTTTTGGGATGAAAAAATATAAAATAAAATGAAGAACGATACAAAGGAGTTATCTTTTTTTTCTTTTAAAGAAATTCAATAGGTCTTAACGTTCTGACAACTAGCTCATTTTTTTCATTTAACGCTCGTGAAAATAAATAATTACAAAGAATGTCCAAAATATTGTCATAGTCACATATTTATGCATAAGTTTGCTTATTTTTTGACCTAGGTAATTCGGTGGTCTATAAAAATATAATACAGACAGTTAGTAATTTAAATAAGCACAATCAAAGCACTGACATTAAATTACATATTCAACTTAATCAACGAATCGAATTAAAAACTAAATATTATATTCAATTTTTAGAAGAAAGTAAAACTGTTTAGTCAAACTTAGTTACTGGCTGCATTTTTAAAACTTGGAAATCGGGTAAAAAAAAAGGTGAGGCGAGAATTGATTTTTTTTTTATCGCAATTCATTTAACGCAAACAGGATGAAGTGAAAAAACTGTCTAGTCGGCGATTCCTGTATAATATGTTATTCAGTAGTTTTGCTTCGCTCGTCTCGCTAGTACGGGTCTACCTGAAAAGCAGAGGCGGATTTAGGTTTTTATCATGGGAGGGGGGGGAAATAAAATATTTTCGTACATAATATGTATAGGTATAATAAGCTTTATTCTACTAAATTTACAAAACAAAATTTAATTTTCTTGATTACTGTGCCATTACTCTATAGATGTATTCTGGGTCATGATATAAATACGAGGTGTATATCTGTAATCTGCTATGAAGTTAGATACTAATGTATACTAGTGTATCCTTCTTGATTACGAAATAATGAAAACGAAATAATAAAAGAATAGTTTTTATTTAAATTGTGCATGCAAAAATTGAATTGGTTGCAAAAATTTTTTTTTTAACACTTGGTCCATGGAGGGAAATCTATCCCCCGTATCCACCCCCGTAGATCCGCCATTGCTGAAAAGTGACATGCTAATATTTTAAATTTAAACGCGCGTTTCGTAGGTATATGTAGAATTTGAAAAGAAATTATGGTAGAGCTCGGGGTTCACTTTCGGCTGAATTAAAATTTACTTTAGTTTTATCAGTTCCTGTTTTATTGTTTTCACGAATCTTTTCCGTCGACTGTTTCTGATCGTTTTTTAAAGAGTATACTATTTTCTCTCGTATAATTTGTACTCAATTCAAATCGTCGTTTAGACAAAATGAGATTTATTTTTTAATAAAAATTAATAAATAAATAACCTTAAAAATAAAATTCATAACAATATTGTGCTGCAACCACTGTGTTACTAACGTCGGTAATCAGAATCTGATAAAGTAGTTTGAACTACATAATCACAATTTAGTTATGTAACTCTGTACACAACGATAATTTTTAAACCAAAATTATATGTAAATTATCGATTAATTAAAATTATGTCCAATAAAGCCATTAAATTAATTATTATATTTTGTTTCGTACATTTAATAGGTTCCATAAAAATATTTCAAAATTTTTTGGGTAGGGTATTATTCTTGTTTTCACTAGAGAATTATCAAAAATACACGTTTGATATCGATAAAAATTGAAGTATAATTTTTTAAAAATTATTTCGTCGTAAAGAATAAAAATATACGTTTAGAAAACAAAGTAAACGATAAAGGGTAGATGTTTTGTTTATTATGCTCGGAATGGCCAGAATGGTAAAAATTCAAACAACCTTGAAAACATTTAAAACACAGCATTATGCACTGATATTTATTTTTTAATTTGACTACCAGTTATATTGTATTTCTGAAATGTTGTGTTCATATATATTTCAATGTATCACATGAATAAATCATTTATTTTTCTTCAACTTTTTAAACCAATTGTTAAAAATCAAGCGGACAAATACAAGGTTCTGTATGCATAATTTATATAATCAATCGTAACTCGATCTTGTTACTAAGATCAAATAAACACGAACGAAAAATTAACTGAACTGGAATACTTTTTTCAAATTTAGATGAGATAAAGATGACAAAATGTAACTAATATTTTTAAGATAGAATTCGAAAGAACACATTATAATATTTACATTTCACCGATCATAATATTATTTATTTTAGTTCAATATTGTATTTCTAAGTGGATTAGTATTACGATTTTTCAAGTGTAGTCAAAATAACGTGTGCATTTTGTTAAAAGATTTTTATATTAATAATCTCGACGATTAAAAATATAAATTCACGTAAACATTATTGTTCTAATTAAAAATCACAGTATCTATATTCGGTTAGTTGAAGTTTTTTAATTATATTATTAGAAGGCCGTGAAGTACAATGGAAATATTGCATAAGACTTGCACCTCATTAAATGTATGTAGCGTTATTAAAATTAAATATAGTAATAAAAATGGTTTTAGTTCCCGACAGCTTTTAAGTCCTATAAATTTCAGTGGGTATTTGTGAGGGGGTCACTAATATTTTCAAAAAAGTGAGCTATATTTGACATCTTAAATCTCTGGTGATTGACATTTAGAAGATTAGATGAGAAAAATGGTCTAATAATTATTTATTGCTTCTCTATTGTTTCTTCATAATAATAACTATAATAATAAGAACAATAATAATAACTATAATAAATAAAAATAATCTAATATTCTTATAGCACACATAAAAAAGTAAAGTAACTACATTTAAAATATAGAGGTAAAATATTTTATATAGTGAAAAAATATTTCTCAGCAATTTCGTGATATTTATGAGTGTTTCAAAGTTTTAAATTCAGACTACGTTATAATAATAATAATGCTATTATAACAATAATATTATTTTAAATAGAATTTACATTTAATTAAATAAGAATACGTTTAATGAAATAGATGCAATTTCAAGTTGATTAAAATTTCCATGAACTTTAAAACTTAAACGCAGTTTTATGAATATCGCGAAAACCATTCATTGCGTAGAATGTTAGTGAGTTCATTATAATTTCATACTTTGCATTTCGGTTTCAAGATTGCGTAGTAGAGTATATTTTGGGTGGATACGAGTATCGATATAGCAATTAGAACAAATCTATTTCGTAGTAATGACTAGGTTATATTAAAAATGATCTCAAAGAAAATGTCCTTTTTGTCTGGTGCAGACATGGAAATCTTTTCGAAAATATATAGGTTATACAAACTATTCAACTCGCGATTAATAACAGATTCTCATTGTCGCTGCGAGAGTTACAAATAATTTATTGAAGTTTTCCTACGAAATATACGTCGAATAAAATTCACCACAAAACTGTCAACTTTCATTTATCGCTAACCTAAACTACCTGCACGTTATATTTTGCGTATATATCTATATATTGAATCTTTCTGTTGGTAACAAATTGTTCAAAATGAAATTCAAGTTTAAATCGATAAACGCTATTCAAAAGCAACTTTGATGGTGAAGTTTCATTTTAGAGATGCTTAATTGCACATCCAATATTAAAATTCAAAAAGTTATATCAAAATAATGCTTGTTTTAGGTAATTATGAACAATATTAAATTAAAAAAATCGGAACTGAAAATAATATATTGAATATAAATATTATTTTATCCTCTTGAACCCAAATGTTGTCGGATTCATTAGATTTAAAAATGTAATACAATTTTTTTGAAGAGGAAATACTTAATTCATTTAATAGAGATATATCTAAGTAAACTGAAATAATGTAAATTATTATATGTGTATCCAACGAAAAATAAGAATATCTAGAAAAAAAAATTAAATATACTACGATAGTTTAAAATTTAAATGTACTAACAAATGGAATTTATTAGTATTACCTAATTATTACATATTTTGAGATTTCGATGAATCATTATTATTTCAGCTAGTGTATTTTTTTATTTTTATTTCATTATTCAAGTTAAAAGTTTCAGTAAATTACATGCTATTACAAATAATTACAAATATAATTATGATTATAAAAAATGACTAATTACAAATTATAACGTGATTTAAGATGCAGTGATATAATGAAATTAATATATTAAGTGTTTTGAAATGGTTAAAATTTTAAGTTTGATCATCATTTTCGCTGACATCAAATAGAGTAGTAAGAATAGAGTGGTAATTACGATTTTAATAGCTTGTTTTTGTTTTGGTTCCTCGGCTATAATATATCGTGGACCATCAAATTTATTGAGGTTAATATGTACATTTTCAAATTGAGTTTTTATTCAGTCTTGTAAGATATAAGTCATATTCGTATTCCTTTAAAAACCAAATTAAAATATACATATATTTTTTTTAATATTAATTGAATCATATCAAACATCTAACTTATAAACTTTAAATAATTGTTCTTTTAGCCAATACTATTGTTGATGATTATTATTTTATATAACAATTACTGTTCGGTTATTAGTTACAAAATTATAAGTATAATTTGTATAGTTATTGCATACTTAAAGAATTCAATTTTTAAGTTTATTTAATAAAACATTGATTTTTATACAAAAAATAATACTTTTTAACAAATTTACCATATTACGTTATTCAAATATTCATGAATAATCAAGTATTTAAATCTTTGCGAAGTACTTTTAGAGAAATATTAAAATACAAAATATTCCTATTTATGTTTTTGATTATTTTGCCTATCCCTTATAGTGATCAAGTATTATGTTTTATTTACACCATTACCGAGTGCAGTGAACATAATATACAAGTATACAACAAATGACGCCAATATAATATTAACGAAAAGAATGAAGAAAGTGATTAATTTATTTTCAGTTTTATATTTATTTAATAGTTGGTTATTTTGACGCTTAAAAATAATTTTAACAACTTATAAGATAAGTAATCATTTTAATTTGTTTTTAATATTAAATCTTCCATAATTCAAGTTATATAAAGGTGATTAAATACAACAGACAAAATATAACAATATTTTATTTATGTAAATAATTTATGTATGAATATATCAAGTACTTTACTATTATATTTTTGTGTAATTTTAATTTATTATTGTTGTAATAATATTATAGCAATTAATACAATTTCAAATTGCCAATAAAATAATAAATAACAATTTAATGATGTCTTATTTTAATATTTATAAGTAATTTAAAATACAAAATTGCCGTATTTTGAATTGTGGCATACAAATTTACACAGATCAAATTCAATACTGCCATGCTTGAGTATATGACTTTTTAAATCAAATGGTCTATGTAATATAGCCACATCTCAAAATATGACAGTCTAGCATTCACTTATAAAATTGTAAAAAGCCATAGTCTAACTTTTTGGGTTTATTTTGGGCCATCAAGAGGGTATTTTACAATATTTGAAGAAATTATACTATAAAACACGTTTGTAAGTATTTAATTTTTTAGTTTCAAATGCATAGGTAAAAAAATCTGTAAAATATTTTAGTTCAAAACTTCAAATCGCTTTTTCTCAAAACTATGAATTTTGAGTTGTGGCAGTCTTGTTCTAGAGGTGCGATATTTGAATATATAAATTAATACTAACGGTGAAACCATATTCATGAAATTCAGCCGTTTGAAGTTATATTGATGATATAAATATATGCTGAATAATAAAAATAATACCGTTCAATTTTTTTATTTAAATCTAATTTAACACCGATTTTAATAAAAATCAATTATTTTTTTTTAATATTATGTATTATCGATAATTTAATAATTGTAAATTCTGTCAGAAATATAAATTACTTTGAGCATGTGAAAAATCTCGTAGAAAATGAAACCAAAAAGCATACAGTTACATTTTGTTCAATCTAATTTCATTCTATCGCAAAAAGATTTAAACGAATTGAAAACTTCATAGTACAATCAAAATAATCAATATACGACCTCGCACACCGATCACGTACTTGACGGAGTTGTACCAAAGATGTTGGCGATAAAGTTATCAAAAGCCTAATCATTTAAATTCCAAAAATGCCATCGAAGAAAATAGTGTTTTATCGAAGACACGGATTAAAGAATTAATTTATACTACGTTGAGCAAAATACGAAACGATCTCGGTAAAAATTGGATTAGATAGGCGTGTAGTGGATTTTAATTTTAAGATTAACATTCTGGTTCAATGCACATTTGGTAAATGACCATTCAATGTAATCTATTTCCTAAGGATTAATAAACAATATATACTCGTATTTGCACCGTTTATTTAATTTGCGATATCAACTTGACATGTTTGACATTAGAATTAATTATAATAATGACTGCAATTTAATTGGAATTTTTAGTTATATAAATATAAATTATGATAATTATAATTTGAAACGTTTTCTAGATTTTATTCCCATTAAATTACATTGAATAAGAACGTAAATATGTAAAAAAAAAAAAAAAAATAATATCACATGTCAAAAAACGAATACTATACCTGGGATATAATGTATTCAAAGCTTAAAAAAAGTTTAAACTACCGAGGAGTTGAAACTTTACTTTAAACTATAACATAATTTATTATGTCTTATAACAGTTTGAATACATAATATTTTGTTTGAAATAATTTATTAATAAATTATGGAAATTATAGTTTGAAATGTTAATGAAAAAAAAAATAAAAATTATAGTTTTCTTAGGTCTTAAAATATAATATACATACCTTAAAGCATTTAATATTTGTAGTTAATAATTTAAAACCTAATTATAAAACAAAAGTAATTTACAGTACATTCTGATTATAAATGTAATTTGTATAAGTATTGTAAATTGTAAATCAGTCAAATGATAAATACAACTAGTATATAACTGAGTATATTGATAAGATATTCACGAGTATCATTTTTTATCTTTTAATGATTAATTCTGTTTCTAATTAATTAAATATAAATAATTTTACTTTTAATTTTTTAAATTTAATTTTCAATATGCCAACTAAATTGTCTTATAAAGGTCGTATGACATGATTTAGGTTGACATAAATGTTGAAAGAATCTTAGAATATATATATTGTAAATTATTATATAAGCCATTATTGATATAGAAAACCAAAAGTGTCAAAAAATATTCTATTAAATTTTATTTTTGTACCAAGAAAAAAAAGTTTTCTCTAAAAAAAAAAAAAATAAATAAAATAAAATTCTCGAATGATATTTTATGGTTTTTTTTTTCGCATATTTTTATTGTTCTATAAAAGTGGTTTCATCCTTTTGAGTATAAATGTATACTGTGCGTCAATAAATGATGCTTTTGTAAGAGTTGGAAATTCTGTATTCATTTTTATAGTGATTGATTGATATGTAAATAGATTATGATTAGTAATACAATTGTATGTGTGTTAAATAAATTATATGTTTTTGGTGATTTGAAGGTCCTATAAAAGCAATCTAACATTTATTTGATTGTTCCATAATTCTTTCAATCACATGTTAAAATCCATCGATAATATAATCGTTAAAATATGCACGATGTTTATAATAATTTATAATATTTTTTATAATAACTAGTGTAAGATTTGAAAATTAAAATTGAAGAAATTGAAAAAATTAATTATTTTCTGTTTAAATTTATTTTAATATTTTACAAAATTTGCAATTATTTTTTAATATAAACTTAGAATTTATTAAACTCGATTGAAAAGAAATGTATTTCATAAGATGTTTCTTCGGATAAAAGGGTGTATGAAAAATGAATTATTTATAAATCTCGTTATAATAAAATTACTTTCACCTATAACATTTTAATTTTTAACAATTAATATTTTAAGGATGCGAATTCGAGATAAATGACAGTTAAAAAATGAAAAATATTAATTTTTATCAATTGACCTTATTGCATTGGACGATCAGAATAAAAATAGAACACTTGCACTGTTAAATTACTAAAAATACGTATAAAATATGCCAAATATGAATAGAAAAAAGTGTGTTATTTTCTCGTTAAGTGTGATTGAAATCATGCACGTTTCTTGTCAGATTTTAAACTAACGTTTGTTTTAATAAATGTACGCGCGTACCCGTAATACAATAATATTTCCTTAACGACGATACGATTTCGATAACCGTGACCGTTTTGTAATATTCACCGGGTTAGCGGTTTATATCATCCGTATTGTCTGCAAACATACGCGTAAACACAACAGGCGTATAAACAATGCGTTAAATTAGTTCGTCAGTATTTCGGCAATCAAACATTACGCGATAATACGGCCGCACAATGAAAAACACTCACAGCTACTGTCTATTATTGTTTTGCGCGGCCGTGCGGGCGGCGATGACGTTGAAACGGAACACTGTTGATTAGCGCGAACGGAATGCACAAGCAGATACGGTAAAACGGCACCAACGCGCGTGGTGATTGATCGACTCGACCTGTGTCGTAATTGTATCGCAGTCGCGGAAGCTGTTTGCTAGCGCGTTTTCCGGTGCCCGTATCGCCGGCTGCGAAAACCCGACGGACGTATCCAACGGTCGCGCCGGAACAGCAACGGCTTACGGCAATACGGTCATCTGACGGTTTGAAAGGATAAAAAATGTATTTATTTGTAAATTTCTAAAATTGTACTTATTTCGAAAAATACGACCGACGAAGATGTCCGAATCTCTTTCGTTTGGACGCATCGCTAGTCGACTGTACCGCGAGAACACGGCAATATTATCTACGCGAAGATCACGTAGCTATGCACGTGCTGGTTAAAATCTACGTTTTGAAATGACCGAACGACATTTTTCACGGGTCCAGTTCTTCACGGACCGTCCGAAAACGGGTGTCACGGCGAGCGTCTACTTTGCGAGATGAAACGGAAACGAAACCGTGAACCGAAAAACCGTTGGCCGCGGTTGACGGCGTTCCGAGGACTTTCAGCGCACGTGCTACGGGCGAAGTGTTGGACGCATAAGTGCATTTAGGGGGGTAGAGGGGCTAAGCCCACTCAAAAACATTCAAATTTCCTCCGAAAACCACGTAGAACTTTATATTATTATATTGATAAATAAAAAAAAAACTATGTGATTACTACTAAAATAATGAAATTTTTTTTATTTTTAAGTTAATAAGTTTATTTTTACTCGTCTTTCAATAAGTATATTTTTTATATAGAGGGTGAAGGGTAGAAAAAACGTTTCTGAGAGGCAGTGATTGAAAAATATGTAGGAATGACTGTAGCACCTCCATATTTTTTACTCTGCTGCTATGGTTGGACGCAAAAACATGAGCGTGTCATCGGCCCGAGACCCGCTAACGCGATTCGTGCAACTACGAATAATCTACGAGTGTAAAAACGTACCTGGGCAACTCCTGCATGGTCGCGGAGATACCGTTCGGACGTATTTTTAATAATATTTCGGTGTCGTCGTATGTTAAATGCACGGACAAGCAGGGGCTCGAAATAATTATCGTACGTCCGGCGGTCAGCGATCGGTTTCGGTCCGGCCGGGCAGGACGAGCGAGTTACACGGGACAGCAGCGATTTTGGGTAAGGGGGTCGAGGCGGGTTCGGTTGAGATAGTGAATCTGGTTTCGAGATCACAGGTCGATCTACGACGACATATCGACGCGTCGGATCGAGGCCATCGTCAACAAGTGGCCGGATGACGTGTACTTGAACGACAACGGCAGCGTCGGCGGCGCGTCGTCGTAGCGGTACCGCGGAAGACCGGCAGCAACAGCAGCAGCAGCAGCAGCAACAGCAACGACGGTGTATCGCATGGTTCCGCGCGACCGGAAGTGCCCGTGTGCGAGTGACCGAGTGATACGAGACGGATAAACAGAGAGAGAGTGAGAGAGAAACGAAAACAATGCGAGACGACGGCGCGAGTGCGCGGCAAAACGGCCCCCAGCTGTCTGGAGGTCGGGAACGAGCGCGCCACGAGTACTATACGTAGTAGTAGTAGTAGTAGTAGTAGTAGTAGTAGTAGTAGCCGTAGTAGTAAAAGCAACGGTAGAAGTGGTGTAGTAGCGGAAGGCGGTACGGGTGTACAATCGGTCCCTTTTCCTCGACCTCGGGCCGCACCGTCAACTCTCGCGGAGGGCCGGTGGGCTTTGTGTACCGGCGGCCGGGTTGAGCGTGCGGCCACCGCGCGCTCGTAGTGACGGGTGGCCGAGAGAGAGTTTAGCGAGTGTGGGTGCGAGCTTAGGGGACGGGAGGAGTGGTCGCGCGTGCCTCATCCGTCGACTGCGGTGCGCTCTGCCGAGTCGGCGCGGCGCGACTCACGAAACAATTCCGCACGGCCAACGGATCCGGTCCCTTATTACAACACGCGCGCGCGGTGCATGTGCATACACAAACGTATACGCCGTGCACTCACGCACACACGCACATATATATCGTATCGATCCTTTTGGCGGCACGGTGACTTCGCAACGCGTGTGCGTGTACGACGGGTGCCCCGGCCGCCGAACACCTTTTGACCCCGTCGCGGCAACACCGATTTGCATGTTCTTATTATGTACGTGCGCGAAAAAAAGCCGTCCGAGACGCGTACTCCTACCGGTCCAGTTAAAGACGACGACACCGGGTACCACGCAGAAAAAAACGATTTTAATCGCGATGAAAAGACGAAAAAAAAAAATCGTACATTAGGTTGAAAACTTTTCAATCTTTGAATTTCTAATGCACGCGTGCTTCACACACTTCAAATGATCGTCGATATTTGTTTGTTTCGCTGGTCCGTGTTCGCGATTTTAGAATAGAGGAGGTTCTCGATTTTATTGAGATGAGTTTCGCAGGCATTGTCACGAGACGTGATTAAAATCCTTGGCTTGTGAACACGATTTTGTAAGTGCATTTGTTGCCGAAAAAATCGGTATTTTATCGTCCTTGAATGCATGTTGAACATTTTCAAAATCAAGGGATTCAAGTTTTTTTTTTCTTGTATCTGCAACGATATGCTTTTAAAAACTTGTTGATGCTGTTAGATACATAGCGAGGTATGGGCACAACAATATAAAATAAAGAATGTCCAACTATGGATGTGATCATTGCTATCGTTTTACAAGGGTAGAAAGAGCGTACTTATTACATCGTATAACACTAATATTTTTGTAATTTTCTCGTGGTATTCGAATTATCCGTGTTGCTTCATATGAGCAATGAATTTTATACAGAAATTGGTAGTTTTCAACAACAAATCATTTTATCGGTGCAGGTCGAATACCCTATTCATTAAATTAGTCCTTGTCGTTTTAAAATCTAGTGAGATTAGCGCCCTGTAGGATATTATTACCTCCCTATGGTGTGTCCAAGTTGGGTGGCCATAGGACCATTATCATTAGGTCTATTAAAATAAAAATGAAACAATGACTTTTTTTTTTTCATTTAAAACTAATTTAGTTTGAAGTAAAAAAAAAAAAATGTACAGTGGCGGAATTTATCACGCTACAAACGTTATTAGTGTTTTGTATATTAAATGATAATCATATTATTTATGGCCATTAAGTCACCAAATTTTACGTTGTGCTACTATCAGCATCCTTAGATAAATTTGAATCAAATAGTGCATTACTACCCATGCGTAAGAATTACACGGAAAAAAAACATTTTCCCATCGAAAGAAAAATATAATTTTATGTATTTTCATACGTGAATGATCAAATCAAATAAGTCACGTCATATACATTATGCATTTATCTTAACACACTATGCTTATAAATTATGGAATTTCTACAACAATTGTCAATCATTGTGAGGTAAAAGTTTTAAATGTATTACGACCGTCTAATTGCGACACCAGATATCAGTTCCCGCAGTAGATGGATAAACATTCGAATTTCTAGTCCCGAGTATTCCAAACTTATGACAGATTCATTATTTAAAAATAAAAAAATTGTTTCCATATAGTGGAATTCACGTTCTCATTAGAGTATTATAAAAATTTGCACAAGTCAAGTACTTCATTGTTTCAATAACATCGATATTCCCCTCGTACTCGTGTTCGAGATTGCTTTGCTCGATGTCCTTTAAATCATATTTCATTCTCACGTGAGTTATTTGTACCGTTTCTCTTAATACAGATCGAACATTCAATACATCACAATATTTTTTCCTCAAAACTCATATTAAAAAAAAAAAAATTAAAAAAAATCAGCCCCTTCAAAATATGAATATTTGTTTTTGCTTAAGCCCCCTTCCTTTAGTTCGAGATATTATTTTATTATTTATTCATATCTGCCACACAAATTTAACATGTCGCATGAAAAATCAACGAAAACTGTACGCATAGAATATATTTATCGTCTGTTGTCGCGTTCGTTATTGTTCAATGATAAGTAGACCTTCCGTGCAATATATTATCAGTTACTTTCAGCATATATTATTTTATCGATCAAATTTGAGATATAAAATATAATGTGAAATTCGTTTTCCACTCGCTATATGATAGTTTAGTTAGTCGACTAGTCATATAGTACTGATAGATACTATATGCTGAAGCCGTTATGTTTCTCAATAAAATGTTACTATTTTTGTTAAATTAAATTTTATATTTTCTAATATATGGATGTTGAATGAACATTCTCTGCAATTGGAGACTAGAATAAAAAAATAAATGTTGTTAAAACGAAATCAAAAGTTTCATAAATATCATAGATATTTGACATAGTGTCCTTTACGGTTATTGAAAATATGAATAATTTCTATTAGCCTAGTAGTAAATAAACTGGGCGAATAAAATGGATAATAATCAACTGCGATTTCATTCCATCGGTTTAACGTGACTGAGATGATGGATTGCATATCAGACATTTTCGAAGGAAGTGGTTAGTCAAATATAGTTATAGGTACTTCCGTTGTTTATGTATTGTTCATTGGCGTCGTTTAAATTCGATAATTAGAAAATATATTGTTTCAGAAACTGCGAATATAATAATTAATTTTGTGTGTATATAAAACAATAACCTTAATTCGATTATTGTCATAAATAAATAAAAACTTTATTTTACTATGTAAATATTTTTTTCAACAAATCCATTTTCTGAATGCCAGAGTTCCATCATAATATAATATAATATAATATAATATAATATAATTTTATATTAATATAAATATAAATATGTATATATTATTGTATATTCATTAGGGATTTTGGAAATATTTGAATATAAATTGTTAACAACTTTCAAACTTTTAAGACAATTAGATAAATTATTTCTGCATCTATCAAAGTTCGAAAAGTCACACAATATTAAAACCTCGGTTACATTATTGTTTTTTCCATAAGTTTTATAAATATAAAATGATAGCGGATCAATGATTTCAGATTTATCAGATTGATTTTAGAAAATAATAGAGTTCAAACTTTGCAGAGTTCTGGAGATAAATATTTACATAAATTAATTTAAAAGTTTAGAAAAATTATATAGGTATAAAATGTATATGTATTATACATACTTAAAATGCTAAACATATAGACATAAATACAACGCGCGTGCTCAAAAAGCTCGCCCACCATTTTAATTTTCCTAATTCCTGAATGCAATTGCTGATCACGTAGTAAATTGGTAACACAATTCGCGTGGGTCTCCAACCCCACATCAATTAATATTACGATTAATAATTATAATAATAATAGTAATAAATATTAATAATGATAGTAATTAATATTACGATATTCATATAAATTTTACCATGCCAACATTTTGAAATCATTGTCAATTTTCGCATGATAATATAATGTAATACTATCATCTCAAAAGTAGACACTTATACATCATGTGTTACACAGTCAGATTAAAGTATTCGAGGTGATTGATTTCCGAAACGTATAATAGAGAAAGAAATTTACATAGACATGATTATTATTTGTATACGTCGAAGAAAATTTCACGCAATTACGCTGAAGTCGCCAAGAATATTTGTTGTCTACCTAATTTTACTAAGTGAATTTAAAAATTACGTACATAGCACTTGTCTTAGCAGTGATACATAACGAAACCCGTTTTGAATTAAACATTAAAATCATTTAAATTAAATATGCAGTATTATATCTTTTTGTAATCTTTTATTTTGGGTATTACAACTAGGCAGTTCAATTGAAATACATTTTATCGACTAAATATATATAAAATTATATGTTGAAGTTGTATAAAAATTAGGATAAATAAAAAAATTCAATTCTCATCGAATGATTAACGAATAATGTATTGATTACTAATCAACTGCTATCTAATCGCATTTAATATTGTAAAATTCCTGTATTATATATATTTGTATTCAATAATGTAATTTAAACATCTTTTACATCTAAGAAATTATGTATTCTCTTACCTAATATTTTCAAGTTTTAATGGATGTCAATTATTACTTCGTAAATATGTTATGTTTAGGGGCGGAGTGGCCCATCTAGAAATCTGGAATTTTCCAGATGGACCGGTACTGACAGAGATCTTTATGGTCCGGAACGTGATAACAATTAAAAATTAAAAAAAAATTTTAAATAACAATATAAGTATAATTAGCGATCAATTTTTCAACATTTCAAATAATATTTAATAATCATTATTATAAATAAAACTTCTTGTTATAATCTTAAAGTATCTGATGATATTGTATTAATTTATTATTATGATTATTTATAAAATACTAATAAATTAACATCAGAATATTAGTTAATTAGATATCATGAAAACATGAAAATAAAATATTGAATGTCGATAGTTATTATTTTCATATATTTTCATATTATTTCCACTTTTTCGTACACTCGAATAGCGAATGTTATTTTTTTTACAAATTAATTTTTAACTTAATAAGTTACTTTTTTTAAGATTAACGTGTTAACTTTAAGTTAATTTTATTTAAAAGTAGCTAAATAAGGTTAATTTTAGTGTAAAGAATAATGCAAATTATTAAATGAGGTTTTTAGTATATTTATAATTCACTATTTTAATATGAATTTTCTGTAGACGAAAATAATATGAAAAATAACATTAATAGTCATTATATGGGTTATATTTTATCATTATATTTTTATAACATTGTTATTGTATAAACACTATAAGCCAATAGAAATCCTAAGAATATGTGAAAATAGTAAATACCATGAGAGTGAGTGTCGATGAGGGATTAATCACAAAACAACTGTGGTATAATTTCCAATTTAATTTCATTATTTAACTAGCATGTATTCTGTTCACATCTCGTTGGAATTTATAATATATTGTTGTTAGCTTATTACTTTATTAGCTTATCATATTTCTTTGAAAGTTAATTATTTTTGATTTTTGGTTTTTTGATAACTAGTTAATACTTTTATGTATTATTTTAAATTTTCCCAGTAATTTTCTTGAGCGTAAAAAAACTAATATTATGTGTGCAATTTTTTATTTTTGCAAATTAGAAAATTTTAACTTTAAACTAAGTACTAAGTTAAGTTACTTTTTTTTCAAAGTTAACTTTTAACTTAACGAGTTAACGAAAAAAATATAAGTAACTTTTAATTTAACTTAACTTTATTACTTTAAAATAACTTAACGAGTTAAAAAAAATCGTTAACTTGCCCAGTCCTGAAAATAATAATGAAAACATTCGTTACAAGCGTTTACAATTAATTGGAGATACAAGGTGGACATCAAAAAAAAACTGCAGTAAATATAATTTTTGGTATGTGTGGAATGTATTATGAAGCCCTATGTACCCTAATTTAATTATTGCACTTAGTAAAATTAGTTCAAAAAAATCATTTGCACCCGACATTCGAATAAAAGCATCTAATTTGTTGAAAGCATTGTTAAAATATGAAACAATTCTTATTGCACATATATTTATGAAGATTTTTTCAATCACCAGCCTACTATCAAGGTACTTACAGACTAGTGGGTTAGATATTCTTAAATACATACAAATAGTTGAAGTGAGTTTAATTGAACTTAAAAAAAAATCAAAGGAGTATGGAATTTATAAAGAATATGTGTATTGAATTTAGTTTTAAAATGAATAATACAATTTCAACATGGATTAATGAATCTAATGAAGATTTGGAAATCGAAGAAGTTCAAAGTCAATTTGAAGTAAAACGTATTTCTAGAAAGAAAAAATGGAAAATTATGAAGGAATTTATGAAAATAGATGATACTATTTTGAATGTTGAAAAAAAGTTTACCGTTGATATATATATAATAGAGTATTTTATACAATTATAATAAGTATAGAAAATCGATTTACAAATAATAAAGAAATACTTGTTGATTTAACATTATTATCACCTATTAATTTTGATTCATTTGTACCTAACTTAAAAATTCTTCCACTAAATTAGCTGCAAAATTAAAACCATATTTGGATGAAGACAATGAAAATGAAATAAAAAATAAACTATCTCAAGAAATTTTAAGTTTTTCAAAATCTTGGAAATATTTAAAGAAATCTGTAGATGACGAATATACTGAAGAACTGTACTAGTACTTAAACAGTGACACAGAAAGTGAAAATGAGGAAAAAGACATATCAAAACCATGTAAAACATTTAAAAACTGTAGCATTTGTTGTTACACAGTATTGGTAAAGTACAATCTTTATTCTAATGCTTACCCTACTTTATCCATTGCTTCTTAGTACTTACTAACTTTGCCGGCAACCCTAGTGGCCTGTGAAAGGTCATTTTCTACTTTAAAATTTGTAAAAAACAATTTAATAAACTCAATGACAAATGAACACTTGGAGTTATTCATGTTGATGGCCATTGAAAAAATAATTCTCTGTAGTTTAGATAATACCTATGATAGAAAATAAAGTTAGTGAAAAATCTAAAACATTTTCTAAATTACTCTTATAAGTTATATTTATTAAAGTATACTAATTTATGACATAAGTATTTGTGAATTTTATGAACTATTTGATGGATCAAAGTTTAATTTTTTTCAAATGTATGTTTATGTGTTAGCCCATGAAGCAATCAACTGATGAACTAATGGCCGGTAAAATTTATTTTCTAGATCCGAAATTAAGCCCCACTCCGGCCCTGGTTACTTTGTATCTAAATTGTTTTGTTTTGTTTGTTGTATCTTGTGCAATGCATCAGTTTTCCTGTTTAAATGGGTTTTTAGTAAAAACTTTCCACCCGTTGAAATAAATAAATAAATTATGTACACGTAATTATTGTAATATGGTCCGCACGTAAAATTAAATTAAAACTTTTTCTTATTAAACAGAATCCTTGACACTATCTAGCGGTAACAATGTGAGTTGTACGGCGACGTTCAGGTCGCAGTGGATTTGTATAACGTGCGCGATTACGACACCGGCACACTCTGCTGAACACATTGAATCAGATGGCGTTTAGACCAACTGTGAATTTATCAACATTATAGGTGTGATATAAATGAAAATCTTATTGTTCATATATTATATTTTATAACGATGGTGAACATGGATTCCAATCAGAATACTTAATTGTTTTAGAGATAGCTGACATGTGACTACCAAAGTTTCAATTAAATATTAATTGTTTAGGCAAAGATTCAATAACGTTTGTTAATAATGTTTAAATATAATATAATAGTACAACTGTTATATAATATTATGAATGTATATTATTAACAATATAAATTTGATATAAAGAATTATTATTATTCCAAATTATGAAATACATACGCCACACGTTTTAATAAACCAGATTAATTCAAGAAATTATTAATTCTCAGAAATATAAAATAATATTATTTTACGGATAGTTTTTTCACGATTGTCCGTAAATTGCATAATACCCGAATAAAAACCACATTTTTAAACTTAATGTAAGATTTATACCAACGTAGTGAAAAGTACGTTTATGTTTTAGTGTAGTTGTATAATAATATTGAGCGTATAAAACGTTTATGAAATACCAACATAATTAATTGGTAGGTAACGCTGTACGTTTTTGCTTAAATACGATGTAGACATTTACATTTATTTTATTTTATTTTTTATTTTTTTAAAACAAAGAAATATTATAATTTTCGTACATTTTTTATTAGAGATAACATTGAACTACGGGCTAAAAATATTATTCCTGTAAATCTTTCTTTACATCAAGTTAGGGAAGAACATTTATATGATAATGATGACGTAAATATCGAGAACTGTCATAAAGCATTTGGAATAGAAGAAGCATTTAAGGGTTTTTATTATGAACAGTGAAAACTACTATTGGCACTACTAAAGTATAAACTCTATAGTAATACCGTTAAAGACTTGAAAGAATACAAAGAGGATTCATACTTTACATTGGATACAAAAGAAATATAGCTAATATCCTCGATAGTCCTATCGTAAACAATATACAGATTAATCTGAAACTTGATTCTCTCTCAACTTATTGTAAAATAGCTGATATTTTTTTCTTACATAAATGATTAATAGCAATTATATACCGCTGTTAGAACAGATTTTCTAACGATAAAAAAATGTAATGCCAATATTTTTTTTAAAATGGAATAAAATAAGCACACGGTAAGCCGTATACAGAATGCGATCGATGGGCCACACGAAAAATTGGTTAAGCAATCTAAGGCACTGACAAGGACGTAATGTCAGTCGTCTTATCGATTATCGATCAATATGGCATCACAATGGATGCGCGTTATGGTTTCAAACAATTAGTAGTGTCACGAAATAATATCAACATGTTTAAAAATAACACACTGTACACTAAAAGGTGTACCGCGGAGTTGCAAATATTTTTAAGTTAGGTTATGTGTTCGTGTATGTTTGTGGAACATCTTGCGTAAAAATATGATTTACGAATGCCGGCGTGTGATATTGGGTTGGTCGCGGTAATCGACAAGTTGTACCGTTTGAAAAATCACAATATCAGAAATCGCGCATAGTTGAGCCTGTTGAAATATCACATTGAACCGTATATGCTCAAATTCAATTATACCAAACACCGGCCGATCCCAAAGTCGTAAACACTTGAAGACGTATTATTATACGCGCGTTTGGTTCGATATTTTTGAAATTTATTAAATGCCATTACACGTAGTGGGTCATGTTCATCGTGATTGCCGGTTTATAGAATAAATTTAAGTTATTACTTCGAATAAAATATAAGCCAGTTATCACGATGGAAATGATTGCGTGTTGTTTTACATCTTTTATTCCACGGTATTGACTCCGTTTGAGGGTAACCATTTTAATGTTTTCCGACATCTTTGATACGCCCATGTGTCTTTTTCAATTAATCAGACTTTTTCGGTGATGCAACCGTACATCAGCTGCTGATGAATCTCGTAACTGAAAACACGATGTCATCACAAGAAAGATTTTACTGACATAGAAAGTGTCGGGTTGCACATAATCCGTGACTTTCCACATCTATTTTAAATCTAAGATAGGTTACGACTCGATAATAAATAGTGAATAACTTATGACAATTATATATTTCGAAAATGTGTGTGGACCAAATACTTCGTTAATGTATAACGCAATTAATTTTGACTAAAAAAATTATATTTATCCCATAACGCAATTGTTTATTAGAAATTATCGTTTATATTATATTTAAATCTAATAAAAATGTTTTAATATTTCTTCTCGTATCATTCAGTCATCTGTTTTTTTATCTATGTTCGTTCATAACACAAATTACACAAATTATGCGTCTTGGCAATGAGCACCTACACCTATTTCGTACTTGAATTGTTATTATCTTTACTTTGTACTGTTTTATTTTATTATATTATATTTATTATACTTATATCATAATATAAATGAACACTAATTTTAAAAGGTGGGTGGGTATTTGTATCAACCATATAGATTAAACAAAAAATTATTATTATTATTATTATTATTAAAATTTAAAAAAAATTATAAAAAATTATATTGTTGAAAATGATGAAGTTATTACATATTATTTATCAAAGATCAATACAAAATAACGTGGGTTATATATGTATTAGTGCCAATGTGAATTTTACTATTGAATTACAAGTTTTAAATAAAATGAAGGGAACAATGAGTTCATTAACTAAAAATTTTATTTGCAGAACATTTTTCTAATCTGAATTTATTATTAATAAACAAAGTACAACTATATGCGTAAATTGATTAATCGTTTCAGGCAGACATTATTTTATATGTGATTAATTATACATCTGATTTTTTTTACACAATGACACGAATATAATTAATTAGCTTCGAGTATTTAAAATTAGGTTATTGTTCGGTAAAATAAATTCATAATGTTGAAGTAAACATTTTTTTAATTTTGTTTTTTTATGGACTGCAATCTTATCCAGCCGGGCTTAAATTGTTCCTCCTTGGACACCTGCCACCCGTTAAAACGTCATATAACCTTCCGATCAATGATTATACGTAAAAGGTATGATAACGGTAAGAACTGTCGTAAAATATATGGAACAATTGTAGACTTTGTAGGTCTGTAAACGTGAACAGCAACCGTCTAAATAGGAGTGGTTCGGGATCGCATATGTCGAGCTGGACCTAACATATCCGACGAGGTCCGAAGTGTCAGAATTATATGAGCTCGAAAATCGCACTCACACCGTTCATTTATATCAACGTCAACATGTTCCCGTTCACCTGTGCGCGTTACTTCGATATTAATCTCGCACAACGATATATGCAATGTGACTGCAATGATGACAGAGACGATATAATCCGGTGGCGATGGACGCGTATCCGCGTGTAGTGAATTCGAAATTTCACTTATCGTTAAACTAACGACAATAGTATCACGTATCTAGTTTTTATAAGTTTTTGATAACATCAAAAAACCGTTTATATATATATATATATATATATATATATATATATACATCTTACATATGAATTGATTCAGATGTTAGTGAGACTGTTTTTGATTTAAAATAAAATAAATCGAAAACCAAATAATATAAGATATTATCTAATTAAAATATTATATTTCGAATACATTTTACCACATATATTTTCATCAATATACTTTTCAAATATGTGGTATTATTTTTAGTGTAGATATATGCTGTTCTCGTGGACGCAGCCTAATATTCATCGGTGGTTCAGCCCCATGTACGCACCTAGACGTCTGCACAATCGGTTGTCACTTCAAATGCATACGATTAAAATTATATTTCAGTAATGCGTTACTTCTCCCGTACGGGTTTTGCGATTTCTAAAACAAAAATCTTCGTCCAGTGTACCGGAATATTTTCTACTTCTTATTCGAGTGGTCAATAACTTAAACGGTGTTAAGGTTTTACATAAATGTCTTTAAATTCTATTCCACTACTCACCCGACTAAGTTTAATGTTCATGTATTACGATCTATCGGTTCGACTTACCATTTTTGCTTCACGTTACTCATGTGTACGAACGTTATGTAGATTAGAATAAATTATATGACAAGACATTGATGTTAAAAATGAGAGGCGGAAGAGATATTGAGCGATCAAATATAAATAGTATATATTGTAGATTATAGCGGTAAAAGTTATAAGAGACACAATAAAAGAGGAACGGAAATCGGCGTCTTATTTTTATTTCACTTGTACACATTGATAACCTTTTCAGTAGAATCGACAATCTTACAATTGAATTTCTAGTCGAATAAAAATATAAATATATTCAATCAACTAGCTATATTACGGAATCATTTAACGTATGATTTGCTGTATTTCCAAAATTTCACGGTCTCAGTACGCCGATATTTTTTCAATTATTACACTTCGTATAATGATAAAATAATAATAAACAGTTTTTTGAATCGTACTGTATAACTTAAATACGTATGTTAATGACACATTGCGGTTAATTTCCTTTATGCGGAATGCACATTTTACGGCATTTCGCTGATGGCCGCGAGCTGAAAACTTGAGGTGAAGCTCGCGCTCTGCTGGTCGGGAGATCCAATTTTGTTCTGGGTCAACAAGTCGTCCTTTCCAACGGTCATAATTAAAAACGGATAAGTTGTATACATATATATAAATACATACGTTTATTAGAATAAGAAAAGTGCATGACTTCAATCGTTCTAATTAAAATAGCATATTATTTAATATATTTTGCATACAATTAACTTTTTTCATTTCCCCCTTATATTTAATGCACATTATTAGCATTTCATTATAAATCCATGTTTTTTTTATTAATAAATCATATTTTTATATTTATTTTTAATTCTGATTATCCAAGTTAATTGATAAATATGAATTCAATAATGAAAGTAAAACTAAACTTTCACTTTTTTTAATATGGGTTAATTTTTTGTAAACCTACTTGTTAATTTTTTTCAATTAAAATATATTTTAAGTACATATTTCAAAATAAATGCTAATTTTGTACCCTATCAGAATGTTTTTAAGAACATGTCTTAAGAGTTATATAAATCCGTTCTCTAGTCGTCAAAAATTATCATCCCATCCAAAATTTCGAATATTTTCAGCCTGCATGCGTATTACGAACGATTGGTCATCAGGGTTTAGGGAAGTACGATGCACAGAATCCGTCAAAGTAACATTTTTGGCTGAATTCGTTCTGTTTTTGAATTATTGACAATTATAGGCGTATTTACGGGAGTGGTCGATCGGGTACTAACCTCTCCCTCCCCCCCCAGCAGACTGTGTTTCCAACAAAATCATGCCCGGATAAAAATAAGTCATATTTTCTGTACTCAGTACCAATAGTTCTAGTAGAGTACAGTAATGTAGTATTATGTATGTGTTTTTATTTAAGTTTTACATGTGTTTTTATTGTTTTGACACAAAAATTGTTATGCTTTTTGGACTTAATTAAAAAATATTCCTATCATTGCGAGTTTTTTTAACATAAAAAATTAATATTTCTCTATACCAAAAAAAAAAAAAAAATAAAAATAAAAAAATAGGTCTCACGATTTAAAAATGTATTATGTTCCTTAAGCCATCGAAATCTGGACACACAGTCTGAATTTATGACTAAAAATAAAAAACGCAAACAATGAAATGAACGAAAAAACCTAAATTTTTACCAAAGCATTAAAATTTATTGCAAATATTGATTATTTTTTATTACTACAGTCTGTATGTATAGAAAATGTTAAATTAACTTTATAATTATAATATTTAAAATGTATATTAGTTTTAAATTTATTATAATATTGATATTATGAAATTGCTGTCTGGGTATATTATTAGAATAATGATTTTCAAACGGTAATTAAAACAGCATGAAAAACGACGCGTTCTAGTTCGAGGTTCAGAACGATTAAATTTTTCAATAAATAAAAAATTCACTATCATAGATATAAGTATATCCGGGTCTAAGATGTATTGGCTCTCAATTTTTTCAAGGCAATAACTAAATCTACCACCGGGTAGGTCACGACCAACACGTCATAGTTGCAAGGTTCATATCACATCGCAATTCAGTAGAATTATGTGTTATAATTTATTGAAATAATTGAGGTAATTAAATCGTTACTAGTTATTAAAACTGTTTCGCAGTTTGTTTTTGTGTTTAATAATCATATAATATGTGTTAGTATCAACATATAGGTATCTAGTTATTAATATTAATTTAAGTATTCATTATAAACATTTTAACAATGGCAAAATAATTTAAAATATAATATATTATTAGAGTCGATGTAAATATGCGAACCCCGGACATTTCGGCGTAACCATCTCAGCATAAAACTATTTTGGTAAGGCTATCTCGACGTGGACTCATTTTATTTTATTATTATAAACGCGTCGTATAATTCGAACCGTTTATACTCGTATTATATTTTCAATTCAGTAAAATATAAAGATAAACTGCATTATTCGATATTCGATAATCGTGTCAGTTGTTACAACATTTAAGATTTAATCATCAGTTAACCACGATGAATAAAATAGTAGCAAAAATTATCGCGACATTTTTTCTCATGACGGTTATAAAAATATTTGATTATAAAAATCATTATTAATAAGTGTTTGAGGGGCATAGCCCATAGTAGAAGTTGTAGATAATAATATTTTATTTTTTATTTTTCATCTTATGATTATACACACATGTGTAATATTTTAAATTGTAAATAAAATTAAATAAGAATAAATATGAAAAATATGTAAAAACGTTTGTTTTATAGTTCATTTTAAAAAATCGAGATATTATACGTTGAAACGGTCACGGTGAAATGGTTCACACCGAAATAGTCTTACGCCAAAACGAATACGTCAAAATTTCTAGACCGATAAATATAGACATAAGATTATAAATGTACCATTCAGTATAAAAAAGTTATTTTTCAAAATGTATTGGATAATAGTAAATAACCAAGGAATTTCTAATAAAATTTTAATTTTACGTTAATTTATTATTATTATTTTAAATAAATGATCTGTTTTACCAAAAAATATCATTATTTTATCAAACTAAATGTTTTCTATTTTCAAGTGATCATTTACTTGCATTTGATCCATTTTTGTAGTCAGTGTGGTTTTTATACCTGAATTTTTTTTTATTAAATTTAAATTGTTTGTAAATATTTACAAATATATTTACATGTGTATGTTTACGTGTATATTTACACGTGATATACAATAATATTCCAGGCAAAAACTTCAATTTTTCATACTTTATACTTTTATTTATTTTATAAATCTAAAACTATAGACAAATAGAAAATTCAGACAACTGAAATTGTTAAATTAATACGTATTACAATTGAGAAACATATTTTGCAAATTTACTTTTATCCATTCGCATCGTATTAGATGTTTTTAAGCTAAGCAGAATTTGGGTTTCAATTTTATTGACTCAACAACACTTTATTAATATTGATAATTAAAAAAATATATATAATTTAATTCCTTGACAATTAATTTTCATTTGTTCATTTAGTAGTTGTAACAAAAGACTAATGATATTCGAAAGAAGAGTTTTGAACAATGATGTACCCAAAAGGTAGGCCTAGTAGACCAGGGTCTACACTGTTTTCAATTAGTTATTATTAATATTTTTTACATGGTTATTATTTACTTTACTTTTTTATATCTTTATATATTAATAACAAGTCAAACAGAAGAAATCATGTTATATTATATGTATACTTATATAAATTAAAATAATTATAATCGGGCCTGTCTTACATTTTGATCCTGCGTACGCCTCTGATTTTGAAAAACATTTTTAAGCCAATATATGACACGGAACCTGTACGGAAGCTGTTTGGAAAACAAAATACAATACCAAACTTAAGAATAAATAATTAAATAATGGAACTATTTGAACGAGTAAAGGGAACCAGAACCGTAAATGGTAAATTAAAAAAGTTATTTAAAAAAATTGTGTTTAAAGTAAACAAAAAATTAAACCATACACAAGAAAAGTGTATTATTTTGATTGACCATAATCGAGATGGAAAAATGCTATAGAGAAGAGCATTTGGACGGAGGACGAAAATATGTCATTTGACTGGCACTTGACAGGTTTTGATTAATAGAAAGGATAGTTTGTGGTACGGCTCATGAACGTTACGAACGGATAGAAGGGAAGGGAGAAGAGGTACGCAGGACCTGAGAAATCATTCTATAACTATTTTTAATAATTGTTTTTCGTACCTTCGAAATGTGAATTCAAAACTACAATAGTTAAATATTTATAACTATTGTGTTTATAAAACTCATAAAATTGTATTACTGTTGACCGTAAGACCAAACTAATAACGTCGAAATCGGCGGATGGCACATAAGAACATCAATGTTTAACATTGAAAAATGTATGATTTATAATTAATTACAACAAAACACGTACGCTGGTCTGCTGTTTACCATCGGGATAGCCCAGGGTAAATGATTTGACTTCATGCGGTATGCCACTACGGATACCATGATGACCTGTAATATACCTACTTCACGTACGTGATTACTGATCTCGTTTTAATAATTGTAATAATACTTTTAGGAGTGTTACATGTTATGGCAGATTAAACATTTTACTCGAATTCGAGATCATGATTAACATAACGATGGCACGTAATTGTGATTGTCTTGTGCACAGTGCGCGTTACGATGTATAAACCTCCCACATACGACCGACTCGATTGTTTTACGCAATAAAAATAAAAATGCATATAAAAAAAAACCCTTTTAAATATGTTAGCGTTATTTTATTATACGGTTTATTCGGATATTTTATCGTCTAGCAGTTTGGAAATCTCAAAATCCCACAAATATTATAGTACATTACTTATAGCACGATTTCCCAACTTGTCGACGTCCGACGTTTTAAGAACATTGTTGTAATACAACACACCAATGCCCACACTCCCCGTGGACGTATAACAAAACATATTATAATTTATAAATAGCTATTATAAAGGCACGCGACGTGAGGTCCCGACGTGAATAAGAAATATGAATTTGACCAGAAATTACTGCCAATTACTATAACACTATATGCAGAACGACGACGGTCCGACAAAACTCGACTGAAAATCAATGTGTTTTTATCGGGGAGGTAGTTGTGAGCAGTAAAAAAATAAAAATAAATGTGTCATTCAGCCTTCGCGTAGTAATCCTTGAACACCGACTTAGAATATATTACATACTACACTGAACTGCTTATTCGTGGGAGCATAAAGCGCGTGGTTTAAAAAACTCCAACGCACAATCGTTTCTCCGACAACAAATAAACAAATACGATCATAAATTTAAAACAAATACCGAAACGGTATTGTTACGGGTAAAATTCTATAATCGTTTTACCGATTAATAACACACTGTAAAACGTGGGTAACGTAAAAACAATTAATTGATTTATTTAATAACGTGTGTCCTGTTATACACAAACGTAACATAATTATAATTTGGCTTAACAAACGTTGCATCGATTAATTTGATCCATAAAAGACCGACTGAAACGACGTTAATTATGAAAGCAGTCGCCCTTATAACGTGTTTCAGAGCTTAGAGGTCAACAGTTTACATGATATGTAATGCATGTTTTAGTTTACGAAAATGCATTACATTGTTAAGCTTATGTTATAGAAAACAGATCATTTGATTAAATGTCTTAGTTGCCCATTATATTATACACATATGAAGTCGAAGTAAATTTATAAAATTTAAAATTTTCTTCACTTTTGATATTAACTGCGTAAAACGCCATTTAAAAAAAAATCAATTTAGTAAAATTGATTAACAAAACAGGTGCGTACATACACACACACTTCAAATGGGTATGGGTATGCAACAGCTTTGTCTGAAGTAAAGATGTGTTTTTCTATCAATCATCATAATGGTTTAATGTAATGTAACAAATTAATTTCAAGTAGACATTAAGATTCATTAAGATTTAAATTCATTTTGCATTTAAGTTGAATAATTTATCATTTGGCCATGCTAATAGTTGTTGAAATATGTGTTAAGAATTCATTAATACATAAGTTCGTTAAGTATCTACCAACTATATTATCTATATTAATTATATAATGCACCCATTGTTGATGATAAATTGCGATTTCTTAGTGGATAATTAATTGTATTGAAGCTGACCACACAATCAGTATTCACTATTAAATTTTGACGATCATATTTCAATCAATTTTTATTGCTAAACATTGAGTCTAATAGGCATAATACGTTTTGTAACTTTTTTTACTTCTCAAAATATATATATTGAATATGATGTTCAAAAACAATAATGATGATCTTCAATTTTAAACATTTCGATTTTAATTAGATTTAATAAAATAATAATAATTTCTATGGAATATGTAAGTAGGACTCGTCGTGAAAAAATCATGTACTGATAACGGATAAAATATTATTACTTTTGGACGTGATTTTAACGTACCAACATTAATCTAATACTATGTTTAAAATTAAAAAATATCTATAAATTATTTATTTATGTTGATACATATCAATAAAATGACAAAAATTGTTTATATATTTATTTTATGTAAATGAGTGCTAATTTACTATCGAAATATTAAATTTGTTTAAGACTTATCATAAGGTGATATTAAAAATGATAACAATATGGTAATAAAAATAACATTTACTTTGATGGAGATAAAAATATTTTTTAACGAATTTTATTGCAGTAACGCAAAAGAATAATGTATTGTCTATCCACCTAAAAGCTTGTTAAAATTGGATATGAAACTATTTTTATTTTGCATTGAAAGCCACGTATAGATTGTTCAAAAGTAGAGAATCCATAAAAAAATACTTGCCAAACATACTCTTAGAACACCTTTTAAGAGAAACGTACCATAAGAATGCTTTTGCGACTGTATAAATAAGTACTTATGTTTAATCTTACCTAAACAGAATACTTATGATATATACAAGTACCTATGTTTTTATATATTCGTAAATGAATTTCAATGTAAAGTTAAATATTCGTGTTTAAATAATCATACCGCAGTAACTTCTTGCATTGTTCATTTATACACACCAAAATAACATATCATATCATAGTACATTTATGTAGGTATTGAATCATTTTTTGATTAATTGCAATAAGGAGCCATAGTCCTGCAATCGTTAATTTCGTATTTAAAACATCGTACTTTTGAATTTATCAAACGCATTTTTAGCAGTGCATTCAAATCGTGTCCAAAAATTATATTTTCTCCGAGTTGCGTACGTGGGTTCTTAACAATGGAAAAACCCGCACGTAAATTTCAATAATTTACGTGCGGGCTTTTCCAACACGATAGGTCCCCAGTAGCCATTAAAAATTATATATTTTACTTCCAAACATTGTACAGACTAAGGAACTATTATTTTTAATTACATCATATTTTAAGCATTGCATAAAATATTGTTATATGGATATCATATCAACGAATTTTATATTACTTTTCATATTTGAAGACGACCTTCTATGAATATTACAATTTAAAAATATTTATTAATTTTTTTTCTATAAAAATTTTCAAATTTCAAAACTATCCATTATCAAAAGATCGATGTTGCAGTATCAATATAATTGATTTAAAAATAGGCTGAGACTATTCATTGATTTATTATTAATGAATTTAATACTGAGTTTATTCTATTAAATAATAAAAAAATTGCTAATTATGTATGAAACTTTAAAATTTTAAAATTTTACTAAAATATAAAACAATGTGTTTTATGTCTCCTGAAAAATTGGAAATTTGGACGTATCTCGTTATTGAACCGGTATTTTTAATTCGTGTGTAGCCATTGATAGATATCGATATGGATATTGATTTTTTATTATTTCCCAAACACTCGATTCAAACACAAAGTTCTTATTATCTCGATTCCGACTTCCATTGAGCCGTTTGACACACACGAATACCTAACCTAACTTATCTTATGGAATTTAATATTATTATATGTAACACTAAATTATAATCGAAAATTATTCGTATTGCATTTATTATGCAAACATGTTAATGCATTTATGCATACTTATATACATTTTGTGTTGTCATTATTTTGTAAGTTTAACTGTTGTTATCATCGTTAATATAATATTAATATATGCATAAACAGGAAAACAGATTAACGACAATCACGCGTCCATTTACAGTAGCAGTTAATTTATATATATTATGATAAACAAACTTCTTTTTAATGGAATTGCACAGCTAACTTAACTATAATAACCACATTTTACTAATTTATAATCACTGCAATGGTTGAGAATTTTGAAATCTTAAGAAAATGTACTTTGAAAGAGAAATGGAATTTTAACTGTGCATAATTGTAAAGAATTAATGTATTAATACCTAATCATTCGTATGAGATACTGAAGATAAATATCATCTGTATAACAGAAAACTATTAATTAGTACTTACTACGTGGTTCATAGACAGACATTTTATTTCAATAAATATAAATTTGTATTAAATTAACATTTTTATTTATTATTTTAATACAATTATAATAGTAATAATACTTAAATACAGTATTTATAGCATAGTATGATGTTTTATTTTTAATAGACATTCAGAACAATTGTTTTAGTAATTAAAAAAATTAATTTTTGAAATTATTTTATTAATATGTTACCTATTTTTATATAAATATTAAATTGACTTCAGCAATTGCCTTTTTTATTAAAATAAAATAAATGTTTAGAGATTACATCAACGTAATTTAATTTCAAATAATCATTCTTAATTTTTAACTGAGGATTATAAACAATCCAATTTTTGTATGATATATACGTTTAAGGTAGGATTTGTAGTAAATACCCATTTGGGACAGAAAAATAAAAAGGTCATAATAAAAATATTATTCATCTCTTATAAGTGTTTGTTTTAAAATTTAATTTTTACAAAGAAAAAAGTAATTAATTAAAAAAGCCCAATAAGTCTCCAGATATAAAGAATAAAGCACCTCATTTCAAAACACAGGATTCGGGCGGATTAATGTTGTCTCTTGACTACTCGGACTGGGCAGGACGAACAAAGGGAGAATGAGACATGATTCAAACTTCATTTTATTTAAGTTAAGTCACTATAATGAATGTATTTAGCTGTGCTGTTATTAGGAGTTTGAAAACAATGATGTACAGTCGAAAAGACCACTGAATGTCAGAAATGTAGTACTATTTATAAATATATATATATATATATATATATATGTATATATGTATATATTTATAACAGTTTATATGATTTAATTATTAAGTTTCTAAGTTTTAGTGTAAAAGAAAATTGTCTAGATTTCTTAAATAATTATTCAAGTGTAGGTATCACTTATAAAATGGAAAATAAACAAGGTAATAAAACTATAAAGACAATGTTTATAAAAACATTTGAAATTCCAAATTATAAATTCCTATACATTGCCGAAGGTTATACAATAAGTAACATTAAAAAAAACTAAATTGTAATTTGAATTAGTAATTTCAATTGAGCTATAAATATATTTTAATTATGATGGTTAAAAGCATCAAAACTTTTACTTATTTTTAGAAATCACACAAGTAATGAGAAAAATGATTATCAATTAGCGTAAAAAAAAGATTATCATAAAAATAGATTTTCAAAAAGCTATAAAACGGTGGTTAAACACAAATTGTATTATAACACTAATGTAGAGAAATGTGCTCCGACATGAAATGGAAAATACAAATAAATTCAATGTCTAGCAAATTAAGTAAAATTATATACACAATAAAAGAATTAAGTGAGATATTACCAATGAGAGAAATTAGAAATATATATCTAACAACATTTGATTTAAAAATACATACGGCATAATAGGATGGGGAGGGACATATGATAATGTTCTAGTGTAACTTCAAAAATGATAAAACTCTATTATTAAAATTGCGAGTAAAAAAGATTTAAGATATCCAAATAAAAGGATGTATCAAGATTTTAACATTCTTAATGTAAACAATTTATACCTAAAAATTATTATAATTTACTTAAAAAACATGACCAATTATCTTCCATTATCCATGAATTGTACACTAGATACGCAGCTAATAACTTTTTTTTAGACTTGCCAAAAAAAACTTGATGCCGTAAAGTATACAATTTCCTGGGAACCCAGGTATATAACTTAATACCTACTCATATAGTATTGTTTTATTATTTTATTATTATTGTACTATAATTGTGTTATTATTGTATATTAATGTTCAGCAATGAACTATATTATTTTAAATTATTGTAATTGAATCGTTTGATCCGCTGGAATAAATAAATAAATATATTTAATATGCCTTTATCTGCTTTTAAAAAACATATTTTTTATTAGCTTCAATATGAATATAATGCGAGTAAAATTTAAAATTTAAATTACATAACCCATCAAAATTGTATCATATAAACAAATAACTGTATTATATTTATATTTCATTATGTCCTAATATCTCTTATGCAACATTTTAGACATGTAATATTTATTAAAAATACTGTATACTCAGATAACTTTGGGCCTCTACACAATTTTTTTCAGTGAGGATCAGGTATCATTTTGATTTAAAAAAAAAAATAAATAAAAAAAATGTCTATTATCAGTTTTCATTTTTTAGTTCTATAAATTAAAATCGTATCCTTAAATGTGATAATGGCTATAATGTAAAATTAGAAATATGTTTATTGGTTTAAAAGTTAATATATTTTTTAAATGATTTATTTAATTACCATTATTATATTTTAAAACAATATAGTATTATTGTTTACAGCTAGAATATATTTATAAGAAATCAACTATTAAAATATACATAAAAACCCACATAAAAATATGTACAGTTACCAACATATATAAAAAACAATCACGCTTTTAAATTAATTTTTTGTTTTGTTTTTAAAAAACTCGTAACTGCACATGCATAATATAGTAATACATTAAATTATAACCTATTCTATATAAAATCAAAACCTGCATAATTTATATGTTGCACATCTATATTATCTCATTAAATTCGTGGCAAGTAATGTTTCTTCGAAGTATACTCTTATAATATTATATTGATTTATGTTTAAAATGAAACGACTTGCGATCGACTATTAAAAAATTAGTCGTACTCCATGTGTGTTACATTTCATAATATCGTGTATTATATTATTAACATAGAACAACTAATCAAAATTAAAACCGAACCGGACGATTTCTACACCCGTATCATGTAATGTAAACGAAAACACAACTTAAGATATTAAATACGTTACAGATATCGACCTTCCAATATCCATAATTAAATATTCAAAATGTATAATTTCTGTGTCACTGCATCAGCATTCAGCAGTTCAGCAGTGACCGACGGGAATAACCGCCATAATATTATATAATGAAATTGCTTTGTAGGGCAACTTTCCGCGTGTTTATAATATATACTCGTATGCATGTACATATGTATAATATTACACGTATTTATATGATAATATTATAAACTCGCGGAGTATTTATCAAAGACGAGTACTTTTTATGAAAAATAAAACTATTAAGTACGAACTTGAATCATATTTCATTAACTGTTCTCAAATTCCGCAGCAACAAATTTTCACGTACGTTTGGTAACGACTTTTTTTTTTTTTTTTCGGCAAATTAATTTTTTTTGAGTAAGATTAACCTAATCTCTGCTTGTTACATAATTATTATTACTGTCGTTGCTCGAAAGAGCACGCTTTTCGGAAAATAAGTTACAAAGAACAGCACGAATCAGTACAATCACAATCAAAAAAATGATACAAAATAAAGACACTTCAATAATAAGTATGTCCTTTAAAATGTTCTCTATTTTATTACTGATAATTAAGGCTCAGAATTTAATCTTCTAGATAAAATAACTGTAAATTATAATTAATAAAAATATAATTTAACGTAATCATTAATATTGATAGTTAATTATTAAATAAAAATCAAGTAAAAATATAAAATCTGAAAATAAAATTTCAAATTAGAATTTTAAATTCAAAATCTTTTGAAATTCTGTAAAATATCCTAAAAGAAAGCTTCGCAAAATAATACAATGTGCATTGAAATCCTAGTTCTACTAATAATTCAAAATATTTTCTTTCCTAAATTATTTACAACATTTTATTTCACTTTTTATGCTATTCATTTTACTATAAATTATAATGAAGTGTCGATCATCAATTTAGATCTGGATTATTAATACATTATTTGTTTTACGATTTAAATATTATTACCAAATACAATGGTGCGGTGGTTGCAGTTGGAACTATCAATAAATGTGTTAGAATTTAAAAGTAGAACAATATTTTACTATATAATATAGTGATTTTTTTTTAACGAATATTGATTTAAAATTTAAAATTTAATAATATCTGTTTTTAAACGATAGTATTACAGTTAGAAAAATAAAAGTATACTATTTTCGTTCATGCCAATTATTATATAATGTTTCCATTATCATAGGAAGTTTTTTGGAAATGTCTACTTTTGAAAATATCTCATAACTTAAGAGATATTGTTACTATTTGAACATTATTCGTAATTTTGGCATTATTTTCGTCGCATGCTCTTATCGTTAGAACGCAAGTAGATTTAATTTTACAATATTATACTTTCGAACCGTGTAGGTAGTACAATGCACGGACTTCCCTCGATATCGTTAATTTTTTACTCGAGCGGTATAATTATATTACAAGTACGTTCTAACTTATCTAACTCTTTTTACGATTTCCTTGATGTTATTTAGAAAGGTAATTACAACGCATCACGTAGAAATTACGTATAATATAAAATACCATAAATTAAAATGAAACTATAAATTTGTATTTTTTTATCAAAAGATATTTACAATCTGTTAATTCAAATATTTAGTAAATTGGTTATAGGTATATACCTAACCTAACAGCATATGGTTAGTTAGTGGAGGAAATTATTTATTAACAATACCGCAAATTTTTTTTTTATTATTTTAGCTTTTACATACCAATCAAATCACTAGAGCACTTTTTTTTAAATAACGATAATTATTTCCGGGGTGAGATAAGGAGGGCAGATAGCGGATGAGAGAATTCAAGTGGTTTATTCATTTAGCCTGAAAACGATTATAATGTGTTTTTCTCAGTTCTTTAATGGAGGGTATTTTATGGTCTTTGTAAAAAAATTTAAACAACACTATATGCTATTTATTTTTAATGTAATTAAACAATTTATATCGATAAAAAAAAAACGATTATGAATTAACAATTAAATTAAATTCACGAAGAGAAAAGTATTTAAATTAAAGAGTGAGTTCACCATTCATACTGTAATTTATTAACTATTATATTAAAACTACTATAGAATTCAATATTAATTTATTCAAGAATTATAATAATACATCAATATGTGTACCGCAGTGGCCTTCCTTAGTGGTGAAGGATATTGCCGACTACCTAAAGCCGGATATAAGGAAAGAGAGTTATGTTGGAAATCAAGTCTACTATAATATAACACGTGATAAAATTCAAAAGACAGTGGACTGTATTGTAAAGAAAGATAATAATATTAAAAGTACTAAGAAAATACCTTATTGACTAATACATAAGACAGGACAGGGGGGTGCTCAAATTTCTACAGTATAGCATGCAGTAACAAGTGATAAAGGTCAACAATGAAATGTATACATTAGGTACATATAAATATATATAAACAAAAAAATATTACCAGATTGGTCGAGAACTCAATGAAGGTCCGGCCAAAAGTGAACGGAACAAATGGATCGAGGATCAGCAAAGGCCCGATGAAAGACGACGGCAGCAGATGATCGGCGGTGACGTACCCGCGACGTGACCGGAAAATATTGGCGACGGCGATGGCGCACACACGATGAATTATTCGCACAACAACGGAGCCGTGATGTCGGTGGCGGCCGCGGAGCACATGACGATGGCACACACAAAAAACGGCGAACAGAAAAAAGGAACGACCGGCAATAACCTTTTTCTTTAATTAATTATTTGGACGGCATAACGATTCGAAAAAAAAACGGAATAACGACCGCGTTATCATATCGGAGTACTGCGACGCTGCACTGCGATAACGTTTACGCGTAATGCTGGAACCACGGTACATACATCTTATATCTTAAACCGTGGCTGAAAAGTACGCTCGGCCGACCAGAGGAACAAATAACGTATAGCGTAAGTTCAATTATTCTTACACCGTCTTCGCCGTCGGCGCTGACTATACTGAATCCAACAATATGAATTCAGTAAAATTGAAAATAATTAATAAAAAAAAAAAAAAAATTTATATAATTATACATTTGAGTAGTTTACGCACCTCGCAAATAAGTTTATAATTTATTTTTGCTGCAGGCTTTTGAAAAATATGTATAATAATGCAGATTATATTATTTAACTTATTATACATATATTACTTACTCGATAAGGGTTTTACATTTCAATAGTTTAACTGTATCAATCACGCTACTCGCGATAAAGAGTTATTATTATATCTTTTTAACATGTTTAAGTATGCATTTTTAAGTATTATTAACTAACATCGAGTGTTGATTTTTAATTTCAATTACTTGTGTGTCTGTATTTAACTATAATTAAACATCAAGTAATTTTTTAACGTTCTATGTACTATAGTGCGTACGATTTCTTTTCGTGTAAATGTGGCATGACCAAACCCACATGATATGATGTACTATATTATATAGAACCTAAGAGTAAAAATATGTAATTTTCAAACTGAGTATATTATTTGTCAAGGCGCTGCGTGTGCAATGGAAATAGGGACCGTTAAGTAAACGTTTAATGTGCGCACGATAATGATGTAGAAACCGGTATGAATTTGAGAACTTCCAGGACGGCTTTGGGGGCTGAGAACTAAAGAAATTACTCTTCTAGTCATTCGGCCCGTTTTAAAATATAGACAATAATCCTAGGGACACGAAAGTACGAATAATACGTCAACGCAAAATTAAAATAACCTACAAAAACAAGTGGAAAAAAACGTCAATGAATAATTAGGATCGAAACGGTCAACTTTTATACTTTTAATCTGCAATCCATTGCACAACATTCGGATCTTCTACAAAAATCAATGTTATTGCAGTAAACGCGTCTATCGTAAAGTTCATAACGCAATGAAATCGTGATGGTTTCGAAAATGTTAATAAACAAAACAATCTTTGTCCAATCAAACGGTCTTTGATGTTCGAAGGTTACGTTTTTAAATAATTGACATTTCCGCAGACGTTGCCGGACTGCGATCGAATCCGGGACGGCTGCTCCTGCGATCCAATCTAAAACGGGACATCCTGCGACAACAATAGAACGCGGGGTGCGGATCCGTCGCGGAAATCGATCGTCTCCTCCCCTTGCGTGAGTCTCGGACCGGACGGAGGTAATAAACTCGCACAAAAGAACCAACATTGACGTGTCGTTCCGACGACGGACGGAGGAATCGGGTTCTTCGATCGTCGGCGGGGTGATGCGCGCAGCGGATGTTCGTTAATTTCGACGCGCTAATTCGCAACGACAATTGCTCCATATTCGCCGGGCGACGGCAGTGCGAAGACGGACGCACGTCGATGCGGTGCGATTTCCCCAAAACGTCCACACGTCGTCCAGCGCCCATGAAAGAGACGGCTGCGAACGCGAACGGCTGCGGCAAACGAAAGTGGCCGGCGGCCGGTCCTTTGCTGCTGCTGCTGCTCCAGTGCGGTCACGCAGCCACGGCTGTCTCCGCGGTGGCCGCCACGTCCGGGCCACCGATGGCCGCGCCGCGGCCGCCGCCTCGTACCACGTCGTCGTCGATGGCCGCTGCGGTGCCGTGGCACGTCAACAGGACAGCCGAGCACGTGGATGTGTGCGTTTTAAACGCCTGCGAGGCGTACGTGAGGATGCGCGACGACCTAGCGAACGCGGTGCGGCCGATCAACGAGAAGTTACACGGGGGTGGTGCAGAGGGCGGTGGCGTGGCCGAAGACCGCGGCTCCGTGCTCGAGGCCAGGCTGCAGCGTTTGGACAGGCGGCTCCGGTCCGTCGAACAGCCCGGCGAGTATCGATTCCTATTGCCGCGCTCGATGTCGCTGCAGCGATATCGAATCGAGGGATTGTACATTACTCAAAGAGTCCGTAAAACCCTTTCCCATAGGCGAAACGATCGGTTCGTCGTTTTTCCCTAGTAGTAATTGACAACTGACACTGTTCGCCGTACAAGTCGATCGTCGATAAACTGCTGACAAACATTACCATACACCTATCGATGTACCCGTCGATCTTCGGCTTGTCAGCAAATCGACAAACCGATCGTTTCGTGTATGGGTGTGGGGGAGGACTTAAAAAAACATCCTCGTCGTGAATGCAGATATCTAATATCGCGTACACCGCACACCGCTAAAGTGATATTGATTTAAAGCGAGTTAATTTATCGTTACTACGATGAAAAATTAAACGTTCGTGTGCATGGATGAGCAACTGGTAGCTTGTGTACCATTACAATATGGCCCGCTTCACTTCTCTTAAACTTTATTATCTGATCAAATTTCGAGAAAACCTTTATCCGTCCGTCTTCATTTAGTACAATATAAGTACATCGTTTATATTAATATTCTCATCTGCTATCGAACTAATATTTTATATTTTGATTGATAAATATTTAAATATGATTAATATTAATTAATAGTTGATATTTAAATATGATTAATATTGATTTTGTTGTATCAGTTCGTTGAACACATTTCGTAGCTCGATCATAGATCCAGTTTCACATTCCGGCCCGCATTATTTCAATTTTCTGAAAACTAGCTTTCTTGTAACATAAAGTTGACAGTAGTCATTCTGTATTGAATTAAGCGATAAGTCGGGATCAAAATATACCTGTATTTCTATTCAACCGTAACTAATAGTGCTTAATGAAAACAGAACCTATTCATATTTTTTTAGTAAAATAAAATAAATTATTGTTCGATCATTTACCGCCACAATTAGTCTCATTTATAATTATTGTGCGTAGGAATATTATCACAAATTATTTTCCCATTGGAGGTAATTAAATAAGTATCGTTTTATATCGCATTAAAATTAAAACTAATCACATAATTACATTTTATTTTACTGTAGTGCTCTGTAATTGAAATTCGTTTTTTCCTTATTGTTCGAAAAATTGCACAGATAGTAATTGTTATATTTTCTTAATAAAAAAAATAAAAATTTTGTTTTTTATTTAATAAGTTATATAATCTAATTTATGAATTAATACTAACTAATCTTTCTTTTTGTTATCTGTTACTTACTAGAGTTTTATTATGACTAAATAAACTAAAGAAAAATTACAAAAGTTGCTTTGAGAAATGTTACTTTACCAGTGTGCAGTTATAATACTTTATAACATGACTAAACATAAATTAAATTATTTCGGTCTATTTTGTTTTACTAATAAGCGTACGCGCGATGAATCTCGATCGTTACTAAAATCTTTTATGATAAATTAATATACCGTAAGAACGAAATGAATTTAAAAAGAAAAAAAATCTATTCGTGTAGATTATAACTTATTAGCACATAAATTACTGTCTCGACCGCTCGAGTAGAGTTCATAACAAGTTTATTGTATAGCATTCAATTGTATTCGAGTTGTATTATAACAATAATATAATAGATATATTGTAATTTATCAATATAAAATAATTATTTTGTTAGAGGTTTAACAGAATTTTCAAACGTGCATTGTATAACCATACACTAAAATTACGTAATGTGCGATCAATTCACCAGTAACTCTTGAAATTTTAAAAATCTTAAAAACCTATATAAATATGGTATTTCACATCGTGGTACATGATTGGATATTATTTAAATTCACTCACTTTAAAGTAGATTTAAAAATGAAAAAAAACTTTATAAAATAATAAGTTGTTCAAAATTATTTTACTTCAATGTCTTTTATCTTTTCTGGAGAAACTTGATTAAATTTAAAATCAACCGCTAGATATTTTTATCGCCGAGCACACTGTAATATTTACTTACAATTATATGTATATATATATATACAACATAATTTTCTGAATTTTACATATTTTTATATGTTAGAGCTTTGACGGTAAACTGTAGTTTAATTTACTTGCAAAAACAATTTAACAATGCAAACAAAACGTGAATTAACTAGATATGGTAATTTTATTAATGTTATCGGAAAAAGCAATCTAAAAATAAATTAGGTTTTGTCGTGACTCGTGTTTTTCCTTGACTATATTTTACCATGCTAAACGTGTTCAACGAACTATTAAATTAATTCAATAGTTCAAAACGTTTATTGTTTTCAAATCCCGTTATTTCACACTTATGATGTCATAGTCAAATTACGCTTGTCCTACAATACTTGATCTTTAACCAAACATTAGGGTTCTTATGAAGTTTCGAAGAAGTTATTAATAATTATGTTACTTTAAAAATGTGTATTAATTCTAATATTATTTTCATTAAATTAACAACATATGCTATTGTATGATTTAAACGTTTAGTTAGCAAGACTGAGCAAGTTGATGTTTTTTTTTTCAACTCAATGAAGTTAATATCCATTAATAAGAAAAAGTTAAAAATTAAAAGTTACTTTCAATTTGGTTAACTTAGTTAAATATTAAAGACCATTTTGTTATGAGTTTTTTTTTTTTTTTTACAAAGAAATACTTCAATTTTCAAACTACATTCTACGTTTAACTTTTGGACCTCACTATGCATTTTGTCAGTTATCGATTCTCGCGAACCGATCAGTAATTCAACCGCAAACCCGTAAATAAAATATGGTTAAATGGAAAACGCAATATCGCGACCAAATTAGACAGACTTCCCGCAACCGCTATTAATATTTACACATTATCCTTATATAATCGATCACCCTTTGCGAAAAGGCGGTCATCGTTTTGAAAAAAACAAATTTAAATAAATCAATATACCGATTAATCGGTTTTTTTGTTTATTCATTTTAAATAAAATTATTTTAGTTAAATTAAAAATTTAATTTGTTTAACCGTATGATAACTAATTAATCATATTGGATACAAAAAATTTAATTTAATTTAAATAAAATCTTAGTGAAATTAATTAAAATCTAAAACTAATAAGTTAAATTACAACAAAATTAACGTTTTAACTGTTGAATTATAATTTTTAACTTGTTAACGCCTTGTCGGTTATAGTATGCATAATATTATTGTGTTGAATGGTTAATTGGTCAAACGCAGTATCGTGTCTGCAGATATTGGTATAATATTACTATAATCCGGTGATATTTAAATAAATAATTGAATATCTACACCGTTTCAGTGTGGACAATCGTGTCGAACGGTGACCGGTGGAAACGGTGCAACCACGGACCGTGCAAGTGCAGAACTGAAACGCATTCGGTGAGCTGCTGGAGAAAGGACTTTGAAGAAATCCCACCGGGCCAAATTCTGCCGCACGACGTCAACGAAATGTAAATATTACAGGAATGCCGTTCAAAACTTGTATATTATAATTTTTTTGCCGCAGTTGTATCGTAACGGACCGAATGCGTGAGTAAAGATCTATAACAACCTTACCCCGGCGTGCACGTGCGAGAGAGAGAGAGATGACCGCGATCATATTATTATTATTGTTATTATTTTATTATTACTATTGAATCAAATTGAAAAATCTTTTTGAAACTTGTATAATCCACGCACTTTTTCCTTCACGAAAGAACGTTTAAAAACACATTAAACCATTTAACGAGGCCATACTATAATTCGATGACTCGTCAGGATAAAAAAAATTATTAGGTACCGAAAAATAAAATGATTATATACCAGACTGTGTTATTGTAAGACTGAATATCAATGTCAACATGGTGATAAAATTGAACGAATTTTTCTTCGAAACTACTCTATACATTCGGGTACACCACGCGCGTAATACACATACAAAGCAATTTCCTATTGTTAAAATCATCTTGTGAAATAGCGAGTCCGAGTCTGAAATGTGTACGCAACGCGTGATCTGAAAAATATGTATCAGACCAAACACTTCACACACACGCACACACATGCGCGTGTCTCGCGATGTTTAAAAAATAAACGAACGATTGAGAAATGTTTAATTCAGATTAGAAGTTGTTTCTATTGACCTCTTTATATTATTTTTATCATAATATTGTGTTATTCATTAATTCGGCTCACGTGTAACGAACCAATAATCAAAGCAATATTATAAATGTTAAATTGATTCAATTACTTTGGAATACGTAATAATTCGTACACCACATATACAATCTATACTTATTTATGCCCAAATCTGAGATTTTCGATTTTTCATTAATATTCACAATTATAATAATAATAATCAACTGGTGGTATGACTCGATTTTTTTTCTATTGCTGTTCATTATTAAACGGAGATTATTACAATTTCGATTCAGTTTAATTGCATTTTTATGAAATTTCCCAAATAAATGACAACGTTAACTGACGTTTCGCTCCGACGTTATACGTTTATAATGTGTTGTACGGTTATAATTTTACAGCGATCTCAGCACCAACCGCATTAAGTCTCTGCACAAAGATGTGTTTAAAGACTTGACCAACCTAACGGAACTGTAAGTGTGTAATCATTGTCGTATGTGGCGCCCGAATGATATGCTAAACAATTTGCACTTGTGTACATTTCAGGGACCTGACGGACAACGATATTGATTACGTACCCACTGCCATCTTCAATACGCTGAAAAGTCTTACAAAACTGTAACAATTATATTTCACCATTAAACGTCTTAAGTGGACGTCACACACGCATTCATTGTTTCCGTGTTACAAACGTGCAACATAACGAATTTGCATTCGGTAAAACCAGTGTTGTGTTGTTAGCTTTAACAAATTAGAAATTTATTAAATTGTAACATTATACATAATTATAATTCACTTAAAAATACAAATCAACCATCGTAAAAAAACCTAATACATCAGGCAAATAATGTTTTTCCTTTTGAGTTTGATAACAGTTCAGTTCACTTTAACATTAAAGGTAACGACACAAAATTGGTTCAATTGAACGTAAATTTGCTATGTTCTACGTTCGTAGGACGAAGACAATACGTGCAGGTGTGACGCTTTCATAGTGTAACGTGACTTAAGCAAAATATACCGTTTTTATTTGAAATTTTCAGGAGGTTTCACAGAAATCATCTGATTGATATGCCGTTGCTGTTCAAAAGAAACTTGAAACTACAGATATTGTAAGTTTGTTGACGTAGTTCTCGGACGGCGCACGTATATCTAATAATATAATATTGTAACATCAAAGAGCTGCTGGGTAATGCATACGAATTGTGTGGTTTTTTTTCTTACTTTTAATTGTTTATAGGTTTTTTGCCTTAAAACAACAATTATATTTCGAAGTTATGTATTTAGACGTTATATAATATTATTCTAAGGCGATTGATCTAAATACTGTTAGATAATATTATAAAATTATAATAAGCGTGCACCTGTTTGCTAGAAGATATATTAAACTAACGATTGGCCATAATAAATAATTGAACAAGAAAAAATATTCGAAAACACAGCAATAGTCAACACATTACAATATTGTATTTGTTGCATTCTAGAACTTTGGAATCACATGTTTTTGTTTTAAATGTCACATGTTTCGTCAGGTACAGCACGTTTTAAACATCACGTATGCACATGTAGCCTCCGAAATTAGATTAATCTGTAACGCGAAGAGAGACGTTATTAACTGAAATCATATTTTTTGACAGTATGATGGGTGTGGGTGTATCGTTATATTTATGTCTGTACGTATTTATAAATTTTACCTTATCAATTCCTGATAGAACATATTTGTTGAAACACGATATCAATTAAAAAACTTGAAACTTTCTACATATCACTCGATCCGCAATATAAATTATTATGTTTCCTATGACTCGGTTTCACATTAACCACATTTATTTACGTATAATTATTAATATTATTGTTAATGCAACTGAACACCTCAGACAGTAGCGCTCTGCATGGTCCGGTCTAGTACGGTCCTAACATACAAAAACTATTGAATCGTTGGTTTGGTTCGGTTCAATCATTTTTAGGAGTAGTTCGATCCATTCCTTAGATCAAATGCACTATTTTCAATCTAGCCCGGTCTCAGTCCGGTCCCAATAACCGTACTTCTTTTATTTTTATTTTTATTTTTTATATTTGAAATGAAAAGATAATCTATACACATAATTTGTACAATAAGTCATTGTGATAACAATATATTTAATGTGAACATAACAAAAGTCACTTGATAGGGAAAGTCACCCACTGGTAATACCCCATGTAAAATTGTATAGATTAATTGCTTATCTAGTTGTATTATAAGGTGATTGTATAATTTTATTATTTTGTCAGAGTAATAAGTATTGATTCCAATTTCTTTTCGGTCTAATCATAGTATTTAAAATTTAAATACAGATATTGTTATGTAAACAAATAAAATGAAAAAAACCTACAACTTTAGGTATAAATTTGTTTATAAAGTCGAATAGTTCAGTCCAGTTTAATACTAAAAGCATCATATGGTACGGTCCATAAACGATCCAAAATGTTTTAAGAACGTACCGACAGTTCGGTCCAATTTCGGTCTTTGATTAACGTTTAAGTGTGGTCCGGTCCGACTTTAATCCCATGGTAAGATTTGTAGTCCGGTTTGGTCCTTAAAATAACGGACCATGCAGAACACTACCAGATAGTGATTTTAACACCACAGATTAAACATATATTACGCAACGATGATGATTCATACTATAAATAATCATTATCGATTTTTAATTTTATAATATTATAATTGTTTAAACGATATGATAGTAGGCGGTTTAACTTTCCACGAGGATTAGAATAATAATAATAAGATAATGGTGTAAGTATTATACGCATAGTAGAAATAATGTTCAACGATAGAGAAATATCTACGAACTAGTGGCGAGAAAAAAAAAATTGATGACGAAAAAGTGAATGAACGAGTAATAATGGAGAAAGGTCGATTAAAAGTTTTTAAACCAGTTTTATGTCTATCGTTATTATCGTTATATAATTTTTTTTTTTTTTTTTTTCATAAACCGTTCCATTTGCAATAAGACATAGATTATTTTTATATCATATTCAAAACCGTGTACCCAGGTTGGCTATGTTGAGGGTGTCAAACTGTTGATACGGTTGTTGAACTGCGATAAAAATGACGACGATATATTAATACGAATTTTCATCAAACGGCAAACATTTAAAATGTAAATAACTTTTTATTTGAGCGTGTGAGATGATATAATATTATTGACATGTCGAATCAATAGCCACTTGTTATTGAATCGACTAGCTGTTTGCGTGTTAATAACCGAACAATATGTACTTACCTGTTCAACAGAAATATTTCACTGCATAAGATTATTTGTACCTAGCTTATACATCTATAGTAGAGCGTTTTAAATGTATATGATTTTGAATAATGAAAGAAATAATTTAAGTGGCATAAATTCCTTAAAACATATTTGTTGCCGTTGCACTCGATATGCAACAATTAAAAACTGCTAATATCTATTGCAAAGTTTTAATAATGTTTAAACATATTTTTGTTCGTATTCAATTTCAATTAATTAATAATTCTTATTTAACATTACGTTTGATAAATATCCGTATACTTCAATACTAAAAAACGCATTTTTTTTTATATAGTTACTGGTACTTTTAAGACCATCTCACACCCACTTCTCCATCCTTCCCTATTCGTTGTTTTTTCTTTCCAATTCATGTTTCTACCTAGCGATTGCACATCCTTTTTAACTAAGTCTTCTCATCTTGTTTTGGATCTTTCAAGCGGTCTTTTTCCACGCAGGTTTTGTTCCATCACTACTTTTATTAAATAATTTTGACTACTTCAGACATGGTCTGCTCATTGGGGTCTACCATTTTTTATTACATCTGTTATGATTGTACTTTGGAATAACTATTCGATTTATTATTTTCGTCTGATTTTATCAGTGGCCAATGTTTTTGTTTCATTCAAAATTACCGGATACATCAGTGTAATATAAAAATGTTTTTTTTTTTTAGATCCTTAGATAATTCTCGGGAGTTTAATTTCTTTGTTAACCCACAGTAGTACTTATAATTTGTTTATATTTCACTGGATATTTAATTTGTTACTTTCTATTAACAAACATACGAGTACCAGCTATATGCTATATGCTATAACTATAAGCTTGTATATGCTACTTTTCCTTTGTTATTTTGTGATACTTTTCTTATAGGGTTTTCTCGAATTTAAGAAATAAGTTTTTTAATTTCTCTTAAAAAACGCATACCTTACATGCCTATAAATATATTTAAATGTAAATAACTTCTAAGCATGCCCAACTTGAAGACCGTAAGGTCTATTAGCTATGTTATGATTACAGCTATTTTTAAGTATATAGATATGCAGAACTCCGTTTTTGTTATTCTATATGAGTAAGAAAATGTACCTAATTAAAATTTATTTATTTTTTTTTGTATAATCGACTAATTTGCTGTAAGATGCAATCATCTATTATCGATTCTATAAAATACACAAAATATTTTTGAATTAATTTTACTGCTACGAAACTTGTTGTATCTTATACGTTTCATCAACACACGCTCAATAATAAATGTAAATTATACGGAAAATTTGTACGATTCGCGAACGCGTTTTAGCGAAACGAAGACTTGTCGTTTCGAACGGTCCCATTTCCGTTTCACGTCGACCGTTCGATACGGTGCTTGTTAATAGTATGTCATGCCCATGTGCTCGAATACGGTTCTAGGGACATGTCGATGAACCACCTGAAACAACTGCCGGAAAAACTGTTTGAGTTCACCAGGAACCTGGTGCTTTTGCATTTGTACGACAATCAGATAGAAATGCTGCCGAGATCGATTTTCCAAAATCTCGGACGGCTGGAAGACCTCGACTTGTCGGCGAACGCGCTGTCGGAGCTGTCATCCGACGCGTTCCGCGGCGTCGTGTCATTGAAGAGGCTGAAGCTACAAGAAAACCAACTGCAACAGCTCCCTTTGGGCATGTATGACGCGAGTTTTTGGTCTCGCGAACGAATGTAATGTGAACGGAACATGCTGAGTAGTAATAACTGTTTTAATCGCAGGGGTCTTCGATGACGTGCAGTACCTGGAAGTGTTGTCGTTAAGGAACAATCGGATATCTTTCATCCGTCCGGGGCTGTTCAACAACATGCGACGGCTGGTGTACTTGGATCTGACCGAAAACTGGATAGCTATGGTGAGGGGGAAAATGATTTACCTACCTTTGGCGGAAATCCGTCGAAGAAGTTGGGGAGGGGGACTACGATTTTTTTTTAGCGATATGCATAGAACTCCACATTTCGTATACTTTCGCAATAGTTTTTAGGGTAACTTGGTAGGATTTTGAAGGAGCTAAGCCCCCTACTTATTTCCACCAATGTTCAAATAATTATGCAAGTGACCTTTGCACGCATCTCTGTGTTATAACATTTGTGTTGTGTGTTTTTTCAGCTGAACGGCAACGAGTTCACGGACCTGGTAGCACTGAACGAGCTTCATCTCGGTCAGAATTACTTGGACTTCATACCGCAACGAACGTTCAAGAACCTGGTGTCACTCGAGAAACTTTATCTTTTCTCCAACAACATCCAGCAATTGGACGTGGACAGCTTTAGTGGTCTGAAAAACCTTTCGTCTCTATTCCTCAACAACAACGTATTGAAGATAATCGATGACAAACTATTTGAACCGTTGAGAAATCTCAAAAAACTGTAAGTTTGGCGATTCTATACACTCGAGAATAAATCGTTCTAAGCTTTGTTATAACGATAAAAATTTTTCTTTGGGAACATTTGAAACATGTTGGACATCTGTTGGGAGAAATATGTTGTTCTCAACACATGATACAAAGAATATGTTATGATCAGTTGAAATAAATTAATATAAAAAAATAATTCAAATTTTATTAATTTAAAATGAAATTGTTTATACATTACAACTTAATAAATTATTACTTGATTAATGATTGATGGCTTTAATGAAATGCAACACAATTTCTTCGATATTACTTTATTAATTAATTATTACCTAATGTTTTTTAGTATTCGACTTTTTCGATGTTTTTATTTTCACCAATACTATGGTATTATGAATATGATTTAAAACATCGATCTACATCAATTAATTTGTAGTTTAGGGTTAGTTTCTAAAACAATAAACCGTCATCTATAATTAATAAAAATAGAAGAAAAAATAACAAAAACATTAATTAAATCAATAATCTATACACTTGATATAACTTTAGTTATATCTAGCTATTGACAGACATTTTAATGTATCATTATTAATGACCTTACTATGAACACAAATAAATTGTGCACAATTGTGCAACACATTTAGTATTATCCGAATAATCGACAATGAGTCAATCAAGTTTGTTCCTACTTATATTTTAATAATTGCGATTACTTTCCCTGGTCAAAACAACGTGAACAATGTAATATCGTAGTTTAATGTTTTTTTTTTATAAATCACTAAACGTCTTATCGAGCCACTGTTTATTTTATTGTATAATTATATTATCATCACTCGAACGTTCGATTACAATAACTTTTAGCGTTTACTCATTTGCGTAAAAACTTTAAAACTTTTAAAGAATATTCATAAACGTTATTTTTCTTACGTCGGTTGCACACATTAACCTAGTAGTAATAATCTAAACGTTAAATAAACACACTATTACAAAACCGTTCGATTACTCATGATTCGGTCGTATAGTGTTATAAATGCTTTTTCAATCACAATTATTATTTTTATGTTTTGCAATCATAAAAAGTGATCACATGTCCTTGGAATGCTATGATATTATAGTTTACAAAAGACGTAGAATATAGCTTTTGAACGGTATTCTAGTTATAATTATAATCTAGTTCTATTTATAATCTCATCATGATTTCGTAAAGTCCAATTATTGTTTGGGCCAATAGCGTATTCAGTTCATGTATAAGTGCCAACTATAATTATATTAAAATAACTTTGAAAATATTGCGTGTAATTACAGAAAATGTTAAATCATATTCAATATTAGTTGCTAAAATTCCATTTTTTTTGTTTTTTGTTATTATTTAATAGGGATTTAAATTGTATGCCTATTAAAATCTTATTATGGTAAGAATATTTTTTGATTTATCGATCTATCTATTTCTCAAGTTATATTTCATTTGAACCGATTAAAAATTCTGAAAATAAACATAGTTTTAATTTATTTTACAGGCACATCGACAGCAACAAGTTCCAATTTTTACCGACCGATTGTTTCGATCACTTACCCAATTTGGTGTCACTGAAACTTTCCAAGAATCCGTGGCATTGTGATTGCACCATATTGTACTTGGCAAGGTAATTATGCATATTTTCAAAAATCGGACTATATTACACGTTCTATTTTATTACTTATCGCACTACATTATGGGTTAATAAACATCTTAGTCGCCTTATAGGTGTACAGTGCGCAGTCGATACAGTTTATTCAAAAACATGATGTTGGTTAATTTTACGTCCATTTACTTTTATGTCACTCGAAAAGGTATTCGTAATTTGATTTATGTCTTTTGAATAAATTACTTCTTTCAACCGAACGAATATTTCATTCGCAACAAAGTAAACAACATAAACTGAATTAAAATATACTCGTATTCGTAATGGTTTTCTTTTTCTTCACTCACAACGTGACTGGATTATTCAAAAATCAAATTCTCTTTGAACTTATAACTCTTTTACGTTATTACTTATTATCGACATATTGAACTAAAACGGTATTCGTTAATTGATCCCGTCATTGCACTTAAGGAAATCATAGGTAATGCGTTTAAAGTGCGATTACTTGTTCACATGAACATTACTGTTCGCGATAAAAAAACAAATAAATAAATACCTCACCTTACGCTATTACATTAACCGCCTATTTTAAAAATAAATATTATACAAGCGCATGATTTTATCGGTACGCGAATAGATTTATTGTCATACGGTGATTTACAAAATCGCAACACTGATGTTATGATTTGCGTGAAACCAAAAGTCCGACGCACGTGCGTTCTTCGTGCGATATAATACCATAGTTAATGCATCGCGAAAGAATGTTTTCATTTCAGCTTACAGCAGTCCCGTTACAATAGTCCACGACCCTGTACGCGCGTTTACCGCATGGAACGAACCACACAATACCACGTCGTTCTTCGGTTAGGTCGTTTAAATAATATTTTCGTTTTCCTCATACCACGTTGTTTGTACGTAGGTGGCTGCGGGCAAACCGGCAGAAAGTATGGGACTCAAACCCGACGTGTCGGGGCCCAAGGGATTTGGGTGGCAGACCGGTGGAGGACATGACGTTCGAAGACTTGTGCGACGGCCAATGGGCGAGCATGGTGAAGCTGACACCTCGCGTGCCCATCCGATGACGGAACACAACAACAATATTATCGTCGTCGCGGCGTAGGAAACCGATTGTTATAATGGTTTCTTTATTATCCGCCACGCTCAATTGTGTTATAAATATTATATTTCTGTTCGCGCAATTGATAATACGTATAGGCGCATGCACTTTACGCGCGCGCGTATTGTTTCTTTTTTTTTTTTAATTGATCAGTTTAATTGCTAGCAGATAAGAAGGCGGTTATCTGAGGCCGCCGTTATACAGTAATTTTAACATATTTTATTAGTATTATTATTATTACTTTTTTTTTTTTTTGTTACTTCAACGCGCCACTCGAGCCAGTAACAACACTGCCGCGGCGTACTGGTGTGTATTCGCGGGCCCGTTTGTGTACGTGCGTATACGGCACCAGCGTGTAGTCGTCGTTGTACAGATAAGAACGGTAAACAATTTTTTGATCTTCGTTAAACATTTTTCGTTTTCCATACTGCAGTCAGCAATACGCGTTCTTTACGATCGGTTCGAATCGCACAACTATGGTCCGCGACACTTGTTCGCGTTTTTTACTCTTCTGCGCTGTCCTGATCGTTTTCCCCAGCGGTAATTACGATCAAATTATATAATATTCTATTCTGTTGTCGAAATCGCGTACATATTACGTTTACGCACACGCTATTGTACCCTCCCCCCCATTGAAACACACCTAATTTATTGTATACTTGCAAAACTGATTTTGTTCAAAATGTTCTCGATTTCGATTTTAAAATAAACAACGTGCGTCAATCATCTGTTGCGTAATTTGTTCTCGTATTTATGTCGCTCTGTCGTTTATTATTATTATTATTATTATTGTTATTATTACTATTATTTTTTTTCTTCCTATTGTTTATGTGACTTGATTTGGTTTTAGATGCAACTGCTTTAACTAAGCCTGCAAACGAAACGAATGAACACACGGTAAGTAATAAAAATAATGTATTTACAACTCGAAAGTATGTTATGTATAAAAAAACATAATTATAATAATTATGATTGAAATCGCAATCTATTTCGCACTATTTTCGGAAAGTTGTCACACATGAATAAATTCTAATTGGTATCCTCGCTCTGCGTACAAATAATATTATATCTAAAGAATGTCAAATATGTATACGCGTAGTATTAACATATTTTGATGTGTGTACAATAATTACATGGTATTCACGCGCTATACGTTGTGTCTGTATAAGGATGAACAACAATCGTCGGGTGTACGCGAGAGTTTGGACATAATGAGAAATGAGTAGATGAGTTATCTAATATTATAATGTTACTCTCTAGTACCGCGAAAAAAAAGATGCCCATGTAAAGGCAACTGTGTAGATAGTAATAACAACCTATTCCCCAGAAGTTCGTAAAGCTCGTTTACTTACAATATTATTTCCGTAAGTACCTAAACCGCGTTGATTGCCGTTTCGACACAAATTATATTTAAAATCACTCATAACCTTAACCCTGATCGTTGGAGGCACAAAACTTGTACTTCTCGCACGTGGGCCACTTCTTTCTTGCAATAAATAACTTAACAATATTACTTGACGCATACATACATAGGTTAATTCCTTGTTAATTCCTTGAAAAGTCTAGTATTTGATAGTAAATTATTATGCAACTGATAATTGTTATCGATTTAAAATTTTCTTTTTCTCGTGCGTTTTATTGTTTTAGATCTTTGCCTTCACACCTTTTTTAATAGAATTTAATTATACGTGTAATTTTTTACGTCAATTTAATAACACTAATCACACGTATCATACAGTATATATATATATATACTTAATTTATTTAATTTTGTGGTAAAAAATGAATAGTTATAGCTTATAAGTTTTAAGATTAAATAAAAAATTAAAAACGACCCATCATGTAGTAACATGTTAATATAACATTCCAATTATAAGCAAATGCTTGAGCTGAAAGGCGTTTACTGAACAAATATAAAAATATTAAAGATAATTTTTGTTAGTGTTATTTTAAATTTTTATATCTTTTATATATATATTGCTTAGCTTATCTACTGGAATTTATAAAAACTAAACGAGAAAACGGCAAAATACATGACAGAATAAAATATAGGTTATTGTGTCGGTCGATGATCTACACATTATTTATACAACCAAACATAATAACACAATTTAGGTGTTATGACCTTTCAATTATTATTGTCGACGTTTACACGATTCTATTATGTATGTTATACTGCTGGCTATTGTACGATAACTATCGTTATCCGTCTCACATCGTATGACTCCAATCGCTAAAATATTTAATTCTTAAAAAAAGGCAATTATTACACATGCAACGTATTAGTCAATATTCCGTTAGCGACACTCGTAGTTATTTAGATTTTTTTCACCAAGATATATTATGTTTCTGGTTCGCTCAAACAATACTAAAGCGAAGATATAATCATGTTTTCTAATCGTTTTTTTCAACGATTAGAGTTAGTAATTCATCAGTGATTAGAGTAGTAGTTTAATAAAAATATGTTAAATGCATCTTTAATCTGTTACAGTTTGTTTTCGTAACAGTACTGTGTTCGTCACATCGATTGTATGTACTAAAATATATATACGTAAAACATGTTAAAAAATAGTAACACTCGACATTTCTTTTCCATCGAAAAGAAAACTTTAAATTATAGAAACATAACGCGAATAGTATGTTCATAGTGTACAAACTACGTTTACTGTTGTTTACAACACGTATACGAAGACACTATGAAAATACAATGCATATAATTTTTACATTTATTTATAATGAATATCACGTTAAATGGATTTACATATTATTCTTCCGATTATTACGAGTACAACGATGAATGTAAGTACAATATAATTAAAATATAAATTAATTATTTTTTATACTTAAAGCCGCTATGAAATGTTATATAATAACGCATTACTACTGAGTAATTTTTGTCAGTCATATCAATTATTTATACCGAATTGAAAACAATTTATTAAAAAAGAAAAACCCAAATTTATTTTAACATAATTTAACAATTTTAAATACTGCTTTAATATTGTTAGATTGTTCTTAAGTCACCGGTACATATTATAGCAATTATTTTAATAACAGCATAAAATAAAATCTAATAGTAAAAAAAAAAAAAATTAAAATCTGTAAAATAAATAATAATTTGTAAATCACCTTGTTTGCATCTAATTATAGTTGTTTACATCTACTAATAAAGCCACTTTCGATTCCGATGACCAATGTGTGAGACCCATGTACGTTGTGTACTCGACCTTTTGATCTGTAATAATAATTAGATTAAAATTTAATTTCACCATAATTATCGTATAAAAATTAAGTGAACATAAAACGTACAAGAAATCTATAATTTACATAGGATTACCAAAATAGGTTGTATATAAATATACGCACATACATATTATACCTAAGTAAATTGACTAATTAAAAATCGTTTAACCGTTTGAAGCTAATCTCACGCCTGACTGGATTAATAAATAAATTATCTTCCGTTATTTTCCTGTCTACTGGTTTATATTATTATTATTATTGTTGTTGTTGTTATTATTATTATTATTATAATTATTATCATTATTATTATTATTATTACTATTATTATTATTATAATAATAATATACTGCCGGGCCACGAGCATATTTTCTTGGTGTATCGCAAAAATTAATAATTATTAAGGCAACAGAATTTCTAGTTTTCAGATATTTAATTGAAAACCAATACAATTTATTCGATTTATTGCAATATACTTTTTAATAACTATAGTCGAGCCTATTAATAAATAAAGTTACAATTTAACAAGCCACCATCTAAAGAAATTCTCAATACAAAACGAATTTTCTTATAAAACCATATAACTTCCATGAAGAAACTATATTTAACAAAAATAAACTCCATTCACAAAATAATTTTTTATTAATATTTTATAATTATAAATTACTAAATATTTGTATCTCAGAGCTTTCAAAAATATAGCAAAAAAATATTTCGGGAACATCAATTGATGTTTAAGCTACATTTGTTACTATTCGTCGTGGTTCAAGCATACCAAAAATCTAGCATATTACATTAAAAATGATTTAAAAAATTACAATCAATTAAAAGTTCTCTTACTAAAAAATAATAAAAATATTTATATGGTAAATTTTTCATAGATGGAAAATAAATATCTCAATTAAGTATGTATAATAAATGTATATTATTATTATTTAATAAATTATTTTCAAAGAACCGTGAAGTTCATTAAATAGAGATTTTACTGTATTTATAATCTATGGTATTCTTTCGAATATGATATTTTAGTTCTAATTTATAGTCAATGTTAAAATATTTATTCTACAGTTATTATAATTTGATTTGAGCATCTTATTTTCTTTGGTTAATAATTTACTATTGATTGCATTATCATAGACTGATATAATTTATAGTATTAAATTATATCTTTGTAAAAATAGTTGACGGCTACAAATTTACTGAACGATTGTTTTATTTTTTATTTTTCTAAACCAGAATTAGATATTAGATTAGATTAGGATAGCGTGAACCTGTTTCAATTCATGTCGTAACATTTTATTTGTTTAATTAATTTAGATTAATGATTCATTTTTAAATAAGACAATTTTTGAATACAGTTAAAAATAATATTTTTTTTCCGTATAATCTGGTGACATATTAATACGATGGTTCATTAAAATGTTTTTACTTATGTACTGAAAGAACAATCGACGTCAAATGAAGTCACAGAAAAATGCTGCAAATCAGTTAACATAGCCACTTAAAAATTATTTATAATTTATAATTCATTATTTCTTTACAAAATTTTCGCTACGGTTTTCAAAATTTCTTCATTATTATAATCAAACAAATAATTCATTATATTTACGTCACTGCATCGTAAAATATCGAAAATCTATAAAATTAATTAATTTCCTTTATTATACGAAATATTCTCTAATGTGCAAAAAAATCTTTTGCCATTAATTTACACGTTTTATGATTTGTAAAGATTTCGAATCTACGTTCAAATGCATAGTATCAAAAAAAAAAAAATAAATAATAAAATTTATCAAATCCTATAATATTTATAGAGCATAGAAACTGGTTTGGATGAAACTGTTGGTATTTTGATTTGAGATATTAACAAAAGTTTTTTTTTTTTTAAAAAGTTAGAACATATTATGTATTATTATAAAACCCAATCATATTCTAATTTTCCACCGTAAGATTAAAAGTAATAACCATTTGAAAACACTGTCGTCAATGCATCGATATAAACTCGTTTTACAAAACTACCAATTATATTATATATAAATATATTTTAGGTAACAGATGAAAGTTGAGTATTAAACGTAACGTTATAGATTAAGCCATTATGATACCTATACTCCTTTCGAATTCGAAATAGCAGCAGACTCGTATTACAATTTAGCGATTTGATATAAAAATTAGACTAAATTCTATGTCCAAATACCACGAGACAGCACTCGTCTTTAAAGATTAAATTGCTAGGTTTGTATTCTGACCAAAATAATAAAAATTCATTTAATATAATTTGTTATAAAATATTAAAATTGTTTTATATTATTTCGATGTAAAACTAACATGTTTATTTGTTTACTTATTGTTATCGCATGTTTACGGTTACATAATACTATATTATTTACAATTACCTCAAATGAATACGATTTATTTCTAGGACAGAACACTAAAGCTATAGTTTCATAGAAATACAGTAATTTAAAAAGTAAATACTCATTAGCATATTGAACTGATGATATAGCGTTTAAAGGATGTAGCAAGACTTTCAATATTTTGTCGGTTTTAATTTTAAGACACTAGGTAATGTAAATAAAATATTAAAATTAATTGCGTATGTATAATATATCATTAACATCATAACATAAAAAGTATGAATAATTAAATCTATATTTTAGTTTTAGTTATTTTGGATTGGTGAACACATCACAGTGTGATTTTCAACTAACAAGTTTTAAACAGTTTTTTGAACAAAAGTAATGATTATATTTTAGTATTTTCTATAATAAATAATTATTTCCATACATAAACTTATAAATTTTTAAAATCAATTTCATCTAAAAAATCATTTTAGAATATTTGGTTTTTTTAGTTGTGTATTGTGGATAACAAATAATTGTAGGGACTTGTATAAATACTTATAATAAAAATAAAACAACGAAACGACGGACTTAAATTAAAAAAAATATATATATCTCAGTATACATTTCAAGTGTTACTTAAAAATTATCTTAGTTCAATTAAAACATTATAAGAGATAATAAAAAATGTTCAATACCCATTTGCAATGGGTATTCGTAGACAATTAAAGATAAAATACCTCAAGCTTGTTATTATAAAAAACTATTAATTTTTTACTGGCAGAAGATTTTAATATTAATATAAATTCAAAGTTAAGAAATAATTAGTAAACAAATTAGGAAACATTTTATCAAAAAAAAAAAAATTAGTTAATGATTATAACTTATTAAAATCATGAAGTTGTAAACATTCTAGATATTGTAATTATGATAAAATAATGTCGTTAATGCAAACAGTTTACTTTGTATCGTTGTATTTGTATTAAAAGTTGTTTTAGAATGAACTGAATTTGAAGTGAAGTCATGGTTCATTTAATACAAATTCGATGTAAATTTGTCATCACATATTTATGTCATTTAAAGTTTTTTTTTATCCCTATCAAAATTATTTGAAATGTGTTACGTTTTTATAAAAATTATTTAGATATAGAATAACATTAGCTTAGCAATTACCAAATTTGTTATGCCACGATACTTTTTTTTAAGCAGTATTTTCACGTGGATCCCTAAGAAAAATGTATTATTAAATTTTAGTAGCCTTTGTTATTTGAAGTACATGACACATGATACAAGTATGTACTCGTATCCATAAAGGAGGAATCTCAAAACGAGATAAAGTATATTTAATATTATATTTAAATACAATATACCTGGCCAAGTAATATCTAGGATGCGTTTTATCTAAAATTAAAAAATTATATTTTCTTTTCGGGATTTGAATATTGTTTGTATACATACCAATGAATTATTTTTGAATTGACGGAATCTTGTAAAATAAATATACTCGTTTCTTTAAATAACGATCAGCTATAATTATAGTTATATTATAAAAATTTTTATGCTAAAACCATCAGAGCCCTTGAGATAAAATTGCGGAGTCCTTAAGGCTCACAGTTTGGGAACCAACGCGTTAACTTAAACAATTACACCACGTAAACTTAGATTCCAATACGGTCTCTACGGGCACGGATACAAGGAGAGGTAATGGGTACTGAAGCTTATTGACATTAAGAGTGATCGATAATCGTAATTACTTACGTAGTCCACAATAGTACTGACCTAGAACGATGAAAACAAAATATTGGTGAAATTAATTTGCTAATATTTTTATAGTGATATTTTCTTCAACTACTAAATATTTTGCACTCTTGTCTATGTTATTATATAATGAATACAATAAAAGGTAATTTTGCTATCAAAGTTTTTTATTATTATTTTATAATATGCATATATGATTATTATCTAATTCACTATAAAAATTTAAACTTAATGCCATGACTCCATGTAGTTGAAATACATTTTTTCCAAGCTTCTTTTTTTTTTCATTTCTAGATCCGCACCTGAATCACTAATAAAATATTACCTAGCAAGTTAGAATATTTTCACTTTTGTAGATAATTAAAATTAAAGTTCACAAGTGTAATTAAGAATTAATATTAAAACGTTTCGCATGGACATATTAAATTATATTTTTTAGAGATTTTCCAAACTAATGATACATATTTAAGAGTTCATTTAAAACATTAGTTATCAATGTATTGTTTTAATTTAGCATGGATTCGAAACAACTGATGCACATGAACCAGACGAGGGAAAAGAAGAGTTTCCGTTTTCCAAGGAGTACTATTCGTATAAAGTTCAATCGACGGAGGTACTTATTAAGAAAATTACAAGTACTTGTAATAGAATACAATTGTGTATTAAAAATATAATATGATATACGAGAGGGAAAAATTAATTTTTCAGTTGGGTAGAAATGCATTGTTAAAACCGCCAATCGTTTACAAGACGCCTGATGGATACAGCTTGGTGTTGGAACCAATCACTAATTTCTGTAAAGTGATAGACACAAGTATTATCACTAAGTTTACCGTACTCAATTCAAATGACGAGGTCTACATAAGCATCGATGAAGATTTAACGAACATTTTGACGAGTGACTCGACGATTGTGTACAAACTTAAGGTAATATAAACAATAATAGAAAATCTCCCCCCCCCAAAAAAAAAATATTAACAATTAAAAAAAAAAAGTCAATAATTAAATAAACTCTAAAATAAGTTGTAAACGAATAATGTAACCATATAACCATATAATTGATGGAAATTATTAAGTTTCGATTTCATATTCGATTAAAAATGAAAATGTAATACTAATATTACGTTTTTTTAGGCGATAAATGATGCTAATCCTAATATAGTTGGAGGCGAGACCACTGTACTCATCAGAGTGGTTCAATTTCTTCCCATTCCGGGTAAATATAAAGTTCTTACGTATTATAATATTTCCGTTAGATGAACAACATTATCCTATATGTTTTGGTTCACATACAGACACCGTATTAGATTTCGAAGAACCTAATTACTCCATAAAACTTTCTTTCGGTCGGAAAGGTAAAGTGTTCAAGTTTAAAATCCATAAAACTGCACTAAAAGCAAAGGAAAAAGACGAAACCTTGGAATTCGAAAAACAACCGGAAAGTTATAATCACTTCATAAAAGAAGAATACTCCTTCAAGGGCAATTACTCGTTGGAATACGTACCAGGTAGGTTATCACTTCATAATACGTATTATTCTTCGTACATTCTACGATATCCGACTACATATTATGTAATTAAATATGTTGAAATAATATTTTAGACCACCTTTGGCCAATGTTGAGAGTAAGTGAGGACGGTGATTTGGAGATAATAGGAGTTATTGACGAAGGGACGTACAATTTCGACGTCGTAGCTGCAGATTTCGGTCCCAATTCTTCTACCGTTTTAAAAGCTCGATCCCGCGTAACTGTCATATTTATATTGTTTTTAACAATGTGAATGTAATCAAAACGCGTACATAACGCTGACGTTATTGTTCTCAGGTAAATCTGTTTATCGACAACGTAGCGGTATGTAATTCAAAAGTTTCTAGCTTTATCAAAGCGTACAGTAAACATTATATAACCGAAAGGATGAAATTCCAAACCGCTGTTCCGGCCACTGGATCCAACCGTAATTGCACCTTCGCTATATCACACCAATATCCATTTGGCTGTAAGTATTCTACGTTTATGATACACTTTTATAATTCGATTTGGCCATGATTTCAATCGTTAAAGATTAGTCGTGACATCATAATAAAATAGTATGGATCACCCAGTCTAACTTAATACTGTTTCACTTCTACAAATTAGAGCTCAGCAACAGCCCCTACAGCACCCTCCTCGATTGCGGTGGGGGCCATATGTGATTTTTAGCATTTACTTTTTAATATTGTCCTTCTCCCTTTCAACATTGTGTATATCTAAATTGTTTATTCTTTTCTCTTTTGATCTCAACCTTACTTGCATTGATATTCTTTCCTCGTACAATATTCTTAACCATAGTTATACTAAATTTAATCCTTCAGACTAGTTTAAAAATGTAACCGTATGAGCTTTACACGTTATATGTAAATATCTGATATCGCCATAGTTTAATTACCACTCGTTATGACTGTAATATATTGTTATTTACATTATTATTTTTTATAATTTTGTTTTATTTTTGATAATGTTTATTCGTATTAATTGTTCAAATAAAATAATATAAGTTACAATTTCAACGAAAAAAATAATAATATTTAATCTGAAACGTGTAGTGGTCCAAACAAATATATATTAAAAGTAGGTAATTTGTACTCATGTATTAATAGAGTTAAAACCGTCTCGGTTAACTCTCGATTCGTATAACGTACACGCTATCGTACTGTTGTACTTAAGACAAACATTAGTAGTTCAGAAAAAAAAAAAGAACGAATGACTGCAGGCGAATAACGACGACAACAATCACTCGTATGACTTAATTAATTTATGTTATCGTTTTTTAATTTCACTTAAAATGATAACTCGAAATCGAACGATGCGAATAATATGTTGATTTCGACATTGTATCGGTGTCAACAACGAGAAACTAACTTCATTACGACGAAAACTCCGATAATTCTGACGAACCGTTTACTTGAACGTCGTCATGACGGGTGTTTGAACGACAGGCGTTAACGAGTATGAATTAACATTTAATTGATATACTTTTATCACTCGATTGATTACGACGGAACGAACCGCCGAGATTGATATATGAATATATAATTAATAATTATTATCATTCGAACGCTATATATATATATATATATATATATGTATGTGTGTGTGTGTAAATGAAATCTCGATGATTGTGTCGTCTAGGTGTGTGTGTATGTGTATCATAACAATACAATTTCAACGCGATGTGTGTCCCTTGTTCACGAGTAGCATTTAATCGACGACTATTATAATATGTTGTGTATTGTAATGGCGTCAATAATAATATGTGTGTGATGCGTTAATAATTGGTATTTTTACTATCGGGTCGATTAATACGGAGAATTAACCGTTAATGAATATTAAATTAGCAATGATTATTTTATATTATCGCGAGAATATATTATGATAATAATTGTCGTCGTCAAGAGTTGTTGTTCGCGTTAGGTGTATCACTATAGAATATCGTATGATATCGTATTCGAAATATAACTGCGAACATAATATTCTTATACGCGTGCGCACGATAATCACTCACGTTGTTCCTAGTATGGATGTTATTATATTTTGTGACCAGCAGTCGCACGTTAACTCTAAAAACATCCGTTGAAATTTAATCCTATTTGACCTCAGGGATAGGGGGGAGGGTTATGCTTGAATCGGGTTTAAACGAACTTTAAGTTTTTGTTCGATTTGATTTTATCGGTGCATTCCGTAAAAAAATCCACGTCGAACCTGTTTGCATAATGAGGCGGCACGAAAATACAACGGGTACCGACACCGTTTGCGAGACAAGTAGGATCAGCGTTGATGGCACTTGTTGAAGAACGATTCTAATATACCATGAACGTATTTATAACAATTTAATATTGGCTCTCTTCGACGGATTCAACGTGCCCCTCCTCACCAGAGTGTTCCGGATCCGTTGGTTGATCCTTTGGTGACGGTATTATATAATACTCGATATTTACGTGTACGTTTGTTAATTTAACCTCGCGACGAGACGACGACGCGAACAATAACAATTATGATTTACTTTTGGAATCGCCATACGGCTGTACGTATTCACGTATATAATACGCGCGTATACGAGACCGTACACGCGATAGTTTTAGAAAACAACAAATTATACGTGATGTTACGGGTCCGTTTGTAAATCGTTTATCGGTCACACACGATTTCCACGAAGGTATCATAAAAAAAGGATCGAAACGATATGCAAAAATATGTTTTCACAAACCTTAAGGTGATGGACTGTACTTCACGTTTCATAATTATTACGTAGTCGCTGCACGAATTGTTCATACCTTAAAGTAAAAAAAAACAACGTTCAATCGATCGTAATCGCGAAACGTGTTTTGTACATTTTCCGCACACGCATATCGCGTTATATCAATCATAAACCGTCGGACGAGTAACGCGTGCACGTATAGTACTTTAGTAATACACAGTTGTACACACACGTGAACCAAATCAAATCCGAATAATTGTTATCGATTAAACTGTTACATTTGAATGGACTATAAATGAGAGCGGACTCGCGCATTAAAATGTATAAATTATTTATATATTTCCCGTCCATATGGCACGAGAATCACAAATCGTGTACACATCATTGTTTTCGATAAGTGTTGCGGTTTAAAATGTGTGCTCCCGGTTTTTGGAAGATGTGTTTTCCGAGGACTAACTGTTTGCACCCGTAAAGGCTCCGGGAACGAAAAACGTTCGAGAACCGTTGCATAACACGTTGTGCAACGGTGGGCTCGACTTGTACGCTTGCGGCGACCAAGCGAGGATCAACACGCACTCCCCCGGAGACACTCCGCTCACGTTCTCGCCGCCGAACCCTCCGGAGAAACTGGTCGGCGGCGGGCGGGTCGAAGGGATTCCCGAACGCCGCGCACACGGGTCCCCTCAAGACGTGTAGGAGGTCCTAAAAATTGGCATCGTCGGTGAACAGCAACTAGGAGAAATTGTGAACAGAAGGCGTTAATGAAAACATTAAAATGTAGGGGACCTAGATGGCTGCCTTGAGGAATGTCAGAAAAGACTGGAAACTACGCTGATGTTTTACCGAAGAGATTAATGAACTGTCCGTTAGTTTTGCATACGTCTCAATATGATTAATTAGGGATCGGTCCGTTGCCGCATTCGATGCCTCATATATATATATATATATATAATTACGTACACGCGCGCGTCTCGGATAGGCCAATAAGTGTATCATCGTAACGCTTCATTATTGATCATCGTTTTTTTTTCGCGTGGTTTTCCGTATTGACCGATTACCAAAGCATGAAAAGTTAAAAAGCTCTGCGGCGAAACTGTTTTGAATATTACGGCCATATGATTCGAGTACAAGAAAATGTTTAGTAAGCACCCGTAATCTCATCGCGGTCGAAATAACCAGTAAACCGGAACTCCGCGTTCTAACGATATTTCAAGTACCGAAAATCCGCGTGGAGTGATAAAGTTGGTACGAAATGTATTTGCTAAGCAGACGGATTTTTACATGCAAACAAGTTTTGTCAATAGTAATAAAATTAGGACGATTGAAACACGACGAATGACTCATATAGAATTTACAAGTAAAAAATATAATATTAACGAAAATAAAATTAGTAGGTATAATCTCGTAGAATGTTTAGCTTCGTTCAATCAAGTACAGAATAACTATATTATTTTGATTTATTTTTCCTTTTTTTAATATACATAGAAATATTGTTGTAAAACAATCGTGTGCCGCACTTTTTTTCATACAGAACTATTATTTTAAAATAATTGTGTTAATCTTGTACACTTTGTAGTATTTCGATAGTTCGATAAATCTTAGATAGCGAGAGGACCGTCGTATTTTGAGAAAACCATGCCACCTATGCCTAATATTATTTTAATTTTATTTCGATGATAAAAGAAAAATCTAGTGTGCGTAGTTGGATCATAAACACCGAAGGAGGGGGTAATGAAAAGTAGTATATAAGTAACCTGAGTACTAGACTACACTAATATTTTTTCTCCCATTACTTAGAATTGTTTATGATTGATTTCTGATCTCGGATATAGTTAAAAATGTTTTTTATTTTTTTTTGTTTTACTAAGATTATAAAATATAAATTATTAGAATTTAACAAAGTACGATATGCAGAATACAAACGAAAAAATATTAAAAATGTTAATCATAAAATATTAAAACAACATACATTTATAATTTTGTAGACCTAAGTCTGTTGAAATGGGAAGGAAAATGTGGTCTAATGCACGAAAAACATCGGGGACCCAACTCGTATGTTCCGTACGTAAGGATCTGACCGAAACGTCTAATAGGCGTTTACGGTTAACATTGTTTTCGTGCGGTTGTTATTTTCCGATTGTATTCGGTCGCGGTCGAAAACGTTTTTATTACGACTCGTCACTAAAGTCGGCAACACCGATAAAAACAAAAACAATATTATTTAACGAGTCGCGCGCGTTATCGTTCCACGTTGTTTATATAGATTACATTATAACAGTAATGTACAGCTGTGGAAAAACGAAATTATCGCATTGTTTTCGTACACGGGATCCGAGTCATCGATTATTTTTAATAATTTTGTAATAATCATAACGCTGTTACAAGCAACTTTCGGTGGCGCAACGGTGTGTACGTGTGTATCCACCGCTGTGAACGCGTTATGTCATTATCATAAAACCTAACTCGGACCGCACGTCGATTGCACGAAATCGTTCCGAAAGATTCTTCCAGCTTTCGAGCGAGTGGATGGACCCCAGGGGGACACACGATGTGATATCCGCTATTTTCTCCTGCACAAAGCTCCGTGTCATTGAAATGACGGGTAAAAGTAGTATACCGTACGCGCGTAACTGCTCGCGCGGCGTCAGACTATACGTATCCGGACACGTCCAGCGCGCGATAATGATAATAATATTTGTCTATTTACCCCGCCCCGAGCAATCGAGTAAAAATAATACGCTTATTACATTCTTATTGTAATATCGTACAGCGGTTAGAACGCGACGAAAGTACAGCGAGTCGTCATTTATGCAACACGCGTTATATTATACGTCATCGCTGCGGCGTCGGTCGATAATTGTTGAACCGAACACGTAATGTTTTTCACTCTGGTTTTGTTTGTTTCTTCGTAGAAATAAATGACAGATTAAACATAAATAATGTCTAAAGGACTCGCGTTCTTATACATAGGTACATATATATATTTTATACAAGTGGAATGTGTGTGAATACGAATAACATCTTTGAGTCCAAAGTGTATACGTATAACGTTTAAATACCCCTTGCCGTTGAATCTCAAAAAAACTGAAATTTTATGTAATGGTTCTTTGAATCTAGATGAATAAGAATGGATTTTTCGATAAAAATATCTTCCTTTTTTTTTTTTAATATATTGATATTACCGGTCGAGTTAAACGTAAATTTATTTTTTGTATAAATAAATAAAAATAGGAATTTTTAGAATATTTAAACGCTTTTATCGATCTAAACTTCTTTTTACAGCATCGTAATTTTTCTAATCTAAAATCGTAAGATACCTCCTAGGTGAGGCCAGGTAATTCAGCTAGTATATATTAAATACATTTTTGGTTTCAAAATAATAATTCGTCATTTTTCATTACAAAATTATTATAATTTCTAGAAAACGTGTTTTCTATATTACAAAAATTCAAGCACTTACTAGAAAAAAGAGAAAACTGCGAATGTTTACCCAACACCAATTGATTTTTACAAATTATTTAAAAACAGCAAGTGCCGAGTCATAAATACGCCAATATACAATTTTAAAATGTGTTATCATAACACAGCGGTGTGTAATAGAGCTGACGGTAGTTTAAAACTTAAGCATCAGCATTCTTTATGAAATTGTTTATAAATGCATATTTGTTGTGTCTCGTATAATATAATATTAGCCTCTATGCACTATACGAATAATAATATCAGTGAGGTCGATTATACTATTGCAGGTCGATCGGAGCTGATCGCAACAATTACAAATTAATACTTATACCATTTTATTTACCCTCGAAATCGTTTTCTACTATTATGGCTATGAACGATGCATTGCAATTGATTTTTTCACCAACGCAAAAAACGTTCAGCGTTGAACGAAATATAATATTTACTTATAATATTACCATCAGTATTTAATAACGTCTATTTTCTAATTTTTTAACACTAGATGCTTGTCCGAGTAAACGAGTTCCGACGTTAATATACGTGCGTATGTACTCGTACGTCTTTTCGCTCTTGGATTTGCGTAACATATTTTTTTCATTTTTTTTTTTTTTTTCATACACCATTCCTGCATTACACGCATGGTTTGGCAATAAATGTATTAATTATCCTGAACAGGCCGAACGAAATATCACGGTTAGGATGAACGTCGCTTGCGGCATAATTTTAATCAGTAGGTAAAGGTGCGTTCACACACACACACACACACGCATAAGCGCATATAATACACGTTTAAATTGCTTTTGATACCTAAATCAAACGGCTGAATGGAAACCGGTAGCTCGCAGTGCACAAAACGTGGTGTGTTATTATTTGCACGCGTTTGCTTCGCGTCGCGATAAGGTTTTCAACGTTTTAATTTTCAAAGAAAACGGTACTTGATTTCTACTCGTTAGGGACACCGGATTTGATATATTATGTCAAGCCCCGGTCTGAATAATTATCATCTTTCATAACCGATTGTAAAGTAACACACACGGTTTAATACATGTACATAACGTATGATTACTTGTATCGTTTTAATTGATGTTTATAACATTTTCACGGTGTTCAAAACACGCATACCAAGTGCATCAATTTTAATTCCTGTTCTATTATTTAACAATCTATTTTTTTAATCAAATTTATTCTTGGTATAAATTGTTGGTATTTCATCTACATAATAGATTATTTTACAAACACAATTTTACCGTTAACGTTTTGATCGGAGAAAGTAAAAGTAAAAACATTATTTTAAACACATTTTATCTGGCAATTAAACGCGGACAGTTACAAAAATGTATTGTTAACTATTTTATCATTATATTTCTTAAAAACACTTAAAAAAAACTGATGTTGCGTTTGAGTTTTAATCAATTTTATTGAGAATTATTATTTTCACAGACAATAACATTAGTAAGTTAAAGTAGAAAATTACTCTTTAAAAATGCAACTATTTTTACGGCTATTCACGAATAGATAACACGATATAAAAAACCATTGGAAATATTCGATTTAATACTTTTTTATCTCTTTACACGTAGATCTATTATGTCTATTATATGGTAATATTTACTATGCAGCATTTATTTTTATGATTTTTTTTTTTAGTCTTACCGCTTCTATCTTACAATATTGCAAGCAATAACTATTATTTTAAACTATTTTGCTCCCGTATACTCCGGTATTGCAATTATTTATTAATACCTACAAATTTTATGTTATGATGAACTCGCGTTGAATCGTTAAGTTAAAACATAATTCGATCCACGCGCAATATTATAAATAACTACAGAATTATTATGTAGCACGAAATTTCTAACACTTTTCGGTTTACGTCTCCTTTCTCTATACATCGAATTTTTATCTTATTCAAACTGAATTTTTATTTTTATTTATATTTTAATTTTCACAATCTGTATTTGTATTTACAATTAGCAAAATTGATAAAAAAAAAAAAAATAGTAGTGGCTTGATACGCATTGGTGAGGGAATGACCCATTAGTAATACTTAATACTCGTACTTTAAAAAATAAAATTTAAATCAAAATTAGTGTTATATAATATTTATAATAATGATTTGGTGCGGGATACTGAGATAAAGTGTTTGTCCTTCAGTTCAATTTTCGGACAGGATACTGGTAGTGGGTGTACAAGGAATAAGATTTAATACGAACTTTGTGTAGGTCACAAGGACGAATGAGTATAGCCACATTATTTGTAAAAAATCGAAAGCAATAATGAATCATCATATTGGAAAAAATAACTATAATAAGTGAAGGCCAACAAATTATTTATATTGATAGATATTTTGTTTAAAATTAATTTAATTCTATAGTGCTGTACTGATTGAAAATGTTTAATTTTTTCTTAAAATTCTAATCAAAATACACAACCACGAATAACTAACTTCATATAAAATAACTATACACAATATACTTATATGTTATTGTGTAATTCTAATTCAGAACATTTTTAAAAAATAATCTATATCGTCAAAAAATTTGAAATAAAATGATATTATGATAACATATTAGTATTTGCTTTTTATTATGTTAAAAAGCTACTTATATGATGATCAAGAATATTATAGAAATATGAACACTATAATGTAACTCATTTATTTAAACAAATAAAATATTCTTAAATTCAGAAAATCAAAAACGTATGAAATAAAATAGAAATTTATACGAGTTCTAATTAAACAAAGCTGAAATTTGCAAAAATAACGACTAGGTAAATAATTAAACTAGTGCACTAGATGATATTTCCGCATAAAAAAACTTCCTAGATCATGATCCCATCCACATCCACAGTCCATATAATATGACGACCATTAAAATAAATTATTATCAAACAGTTTGTCGACTAAGGATTATTATAAACCTTCGTTCTGTACCCGCTGTTCGTGATACAGAGTCATTATTACGTTTAACGTTACATGGCGCTTGATCCTCTGTACCTGCTTAATACCACCGTTTCCCCGGTCCAACTTATTTCACTTGAACGCGTCAAGTGCCTGATTAGAGTGGGTAGGGTGGATTAGTTTTGAGAAATGTACTCCTAATAATCGGCTCGTCAACCGTACATAATTGTATTTGTATGTTTATGTAATACCACCCTATACACCACATTTTCCTCTCGAGTTTTTCATACTTTGTCTTTTGTCACCACTGCCAGTCAGTACACATTATTTTTATCTACACAATATTATGTGTTTATATATGTGATATATATACATATTATCATCGTTATCCACTTCCCGTGTACAGCGGATACGAACTTCTTTGCCGTCAACGCGAAAACGGGCGCCGTAGACGTGATTAGACCCATCGATCGGGAGTCGTACGCGTTCGAAGGCATGGAAGAACCGTCCGCGTACCTGAAGTTGAAGATCCACTGCCCGCCGCCAAACGCGGTGCCGGACGTTCAGCCCTTCCATCTGGCCGACAAGGATAGCATCGCTTACGATCCGACTTCGACGTTGGTGCAGTTGGTCATCGTCGACAGCAACGACAACAGGCCCGCGTTTTCAGAGAGGCGCATGACCGTCGGGTATCCCGTGCAAGACGTGGCCACCACCGTTTTGCCCAGACATCTAGTACAGGTCAAGGTGAGTGTGTGCGCGTCAATCGATTATTGTCGTTATTATGGCGCGTCGGCGACTTCAACACGACTTCGTAATGTTTGTACAAATCGTTCTACCTAAACTATAATCGTATCAAAGCAATAATTTTAGACGAGAACGTGATATAACATCGAAGCTTGGATGTGTTCATTATTGTCAAAAAATAGCACCGTACGCTGTACAATGCAGCTTTACTTTTATAGTCTCATGCTAATTTTTGGTTGTACAACCTATGCATATAATTCGATTTATCTTGTGGTACTCGTAAATCTTGTAATTTAAATCAAAATGCTAGAAAAAAGTTTTATCACTGGAAAAGAAAAATCCTCATACGTTCGTTTCGTATTTTATGCATTTATTAATCGATAAATATAAGAATTATATACGTTCTTTTAATTGATACCCGAGAAAAAACTAAATACAGTTTAAATTAATTGTATTTTTACTACCTATTTTTCATGTTTTTTTGGCATATTATAGAATTTTTTAAGTTTTTTTTTTTTTTTAACTCATTAATAAAATCCTAGCCCTTCATATTATTATAACAGCTACCTGATTGCAGTCAGTATCACTAATGGTAGGTTTGCGTTTTTCAAAACGTAAACTTTACGATTGAACTTTCCCGAATCATGATTATTATGACTATTATGATAAGAATTTCATATTTTATTTTTTGTGTGTTGAAGGTATTGTATTGTAGGTGTATATACAGCATAGTGCCTAAAACGGAATGTTTTCATTCGTAAAGTTGTCTAATCATTAACTGTGTTGTGCATTAGGTTCTATTGCACAAAATTCATTGCGTATACGTTTTTATTCGTTCCCAAAATCAGCATAATATATGTAACCGGTTTTAATTAAATATTTCTAATCTGTGTATTCCCATAACGCAGCTGCGGTAACGGTTTTAAGAATTCTAACGCGTGTCTATATACATTTATACGCGTTCTAAACAAGTAGATAAACAAACGTTTTTTAGCGCATTGTGTTCGTTTTTTATCACAACAGAGAATAAAATATAATGTGAATCGTTTGTGTGTGCACATAAATGTTTACAAATATTTAGAACGCTGCGTTTATTATAGTATATGATTGCCACGATTCAACGCATTTCTGGCAATCCAAATGTTTTTTAGTTAATCTTTTTATTCATGCGTTATTCATCGAATATTTACGAGTATATTATTCATGATAATTATATACCACATGATCATTTGATCATTTTCGTGCAGGTACTCGTATAGCTGTCGATTTAAATAATATGACAGCTCATAACTACGGATAACTAGATGGTCAATTTATTGAAAATATCGAACCAGTTTTTTCTAGCTGATTACGTATAGCTTATCGAGTCCGCATTACCAACAACAATCTAGTGCAGTATTGAGAACTCTATAACACCTACTGGTTTTAATTTATGGTTCATAAAATTCAAAAATTTTCCTATTTCTGGCACAGTATTAAAATAGTCTTCCCAGGTATCATTTCAAAATATTGATTTAAAAACGTTCAACGAATTATTAATTTCACTATTCATTCGTACGATAAGCATGACTTCCTGCGTTGCTTTATTTAGCTACAACGATTCCTGTGCGAAGATCGTCGCGTGAAGTATAAGACTCTGGATAGACACGCCGAACCGGTGATTTATGATAGGTCGCCGGTGTACAGAGGCAATCGATGTACAGAATGATCGATCGTTATATATATATATATATCGTGAACAGGGCAGTTAGCACCGCGATACTTCATGATACAGTTGTAGTTAAAACGTGTACGCACGATTCGACAGAACAATAACGCGCATTTGTCTACGCGTCTATACACGTATACACGATTCGCGAAAATGGTCGACGAGGTCGGTCCAGATATCGCTTATTGATAATAATATATCGATGTTTGTTTATACATAATATGCACGTTTGCATCGAATACAGCGGAATAACTCGAACGTATTCTATCCGACTGTTCGATAATCATCGATAGAATTTCTTCTACGTTTATCCTGTGTAGGATGGATTTCCTCGACAATTCGAATTTCTAATTAATTCAATATCGTGTTTGTGTTGAAACTTGGCGTTTATTACTAACTCGAATCATCAAAATACATTTACGAAAATTATCGGATTAACATCATACATTGATGCAGTAAGAAGACAGTGATGACGATGTGGCTATAACTACTTTTTCCCAGGCATTAGATAGTCTGCAGGTACAATACGAATATTGTATCCGAGAATAATAACCGAAAACTCCAGATGCGCTATTTTTTGCACGACCAACGCGATTGAAAACAAAGATAAGTTATTGTCCGAAAATAAGAACAGTCTGAAATATATTATTTAATATCACAACTATGCAAAATACTTTTTCAATATGTCATTGTATATAATATATATTATGTATATTATACGTGTTTCTAAGTATATGTAGGTTAGTACGAGGAAATAAACGAAATCAAACATTTTAAATGTCCTTCACATGTGGGTTTTATGTGAAATGCAATTTATCCTATGATTCGGATTTTCGATACCTAAAATTGTTTTTTGTCCCCTATCGACTCACAAGTTATCTGAGGTTCCACTGTAATAATTATGTATTTATACACCTATATATAGGTATACCGATCGCTAATCGTACGTAATGTTAAGGTTCGTAGAACGCGCGCACTCGCGGGGTCTAGGTCGTGCACGACTACGTAAATTTATTGCGACCGGACATCGGAAACGTCGTCACCGCTGTTGAACGTATCAATAACGCAACAACAGCGAGCATGCGATATTATAACGTTATTGTATTATTATTATTATTTATTAATATTAGAACGTATGGTCGGCGCGTGTGCGTTGTCCGTCATTTGCATTCGATCTAGTTCCTAAAGAGAGAAAGAGAGAGAGAGAGAGAGAGAGAGAGAGAGAAAGGGACTGATATAGAGAGATTTATTGTTCAAGGCGAGACGGGCGCCTTAAATAGACAACGGCCAAGCGACGACTATATATGCGCGTAACAACGTGTGGACGATATTATGATAATATTACTACATGGCCGAAACGCGTTGGGGCGAACTATTACTACTATCGTCGTACAATAATGTATTATAATCCTATATTTTTTAATCGTATCCATGTATTATTACACATATGAAGATATCGTATGTCGGAGTAGGCAGCTAGTATAGCGCAATATGGTATATTATTACAAAGATATTTTTCCATCGAATAGAAAAGATTCGAATTCCACTTTTTACCCGGATTAATAATGTCGAACTGCATTTATGTCCAAAAATATGATAATTACATGGGAGATGATGAGCGTATCGAGCGGTTACCTACGCCAAATACAAAAAACGATCTAAAAACATTTTCTAATCCATCCTGATTCGAATGATTAGTCATTAAAAATATAATTTCGTGAGTTTTTTCTTCTTAAAAAACGTTAACTTTTATTATTTGCACTTCCGAACGTTTTCATTGAATCGAATGAAGTTCAACGATTACCTATTTTTGGCTCGAGTGCTGTCAGTGCGATTCGAATAAGATAGTGAGTTCGACCTCACTCGTCGAAACCGTGTTTTCCATACCTCAGACGAAAAATAAAACCAAGTCCGAAACGCTGTGCAAAACGGATATTATACACCATGTGCCACGCGACGACATGTTATTAATTCGGAGCTCACATTTTATAGTGTTCAAAAATATTAAAAGCCGCACAACTTTATGACCTAAACAATCTTTGAGCTATAATATTGTCTAGGGACACAAAAAAAAAAGATTTAATATTAATTTAATGTTTTTATTTTCTGTTCACAATTTATAAAAATGAAAGGCAAAACTTCTTTCTGAAATTTTAATTTAAACTACAAGTTTCATCAAAAATACATAGCATATTAGATGTAATTTACACCAGTTGAATACGGAAAAATAACACTGTGATGTAAGTAAAATTCTAAACATTTGAAGCGTACAATTTTGGATTCGAAATCCTTACTGCGCGCGTGACGATTATCTCAGATACTGTGCTATTTTCATCAGTGCTCCGCAACAGTTAGCAAACGCGACCCCGGTTTTGTCATTACCATGGTTTTCATTACGATACCGACTGGTGGATTATCATTTTCATTAATGATACGATGGCAAACGTGGAATTGATTCCCGGGTAAATTAAAGGGGTACGAATTGGTTTCCGAATAAAATTACTTATTAGTTTATCAGTATACAACTCACTGTTACGAGATAGGCTCGTAAATATAATTTTCAGCCAATTCAGAACGAACAACAAACCGTTGTGAATCGTTTCACGGAAAACCGAATTCTAGATTTTATTCCACGCACCCGAATATTTTTTTTCTTGATTGAACAATTAAAAGCGGTGCAATGCAAAACATGTATGAAACAAAGAAGCTCACACAAAAATGTAAGTCGAAAAAAATTGCTGAAAAAGAAAATTTTATTGATTAAAATATTAAAAAACTGAAAGAGGGCCAAATTTCGAACTTACAGTTCGTTGAGAATGGGTGTTGTACATTCGTAGAGCGTTAATTTTTTGCTAACATTATTTACCTATTACGACTTATTATTACATAATAATTTGAAAAGTTAATTTAACAAGATTGTATTATCATGAAAGTCTAGCCAATTCGTATGTTACTTGTACACAACCCGGGTACTTATTCGACGATAGGGACAAAAAGTCATCCGGCACGATCGTTGTTGCTTTGTCTCCCGTTCCGTTTTCGCGATCCGTCGTCGCGGTGTCGGCGTTTCTTTTCGCGTCCGAAACGTGTTCAATCAACCGCGACCACCACCAGAAGAAGAAGAAGAAGAATAGAAGAAAGATACACCGCACTGCAGCAGCATCCCGTTGGCAATAACATCGCGGACGACTGTCATTCCACAGGCGTTGGATAATCGGCCATTGTCTCGTTAACTATTATTGCCATCGTCGTTGATCGGCCGCGCGTAAACAATTATCCTCGTCCACCTCTTCGCGCGTCGACCTTTGACAGTGACAAACCGCGATTATCGATCGAAATATTATTGCGCTCGCACAATACATTTCGTATTGTTGTTATTATTGTTATTATGAGCACACCGCACGCGCGCACGCTTTCGAATCCACGCCGCGGTACACGTGGTTATTATTACGCGGTACATGCTGGTTAACCATCACGTTCTCGCGCTAAATCGTCACTATTATTAAGGTGTTGATATTGTTGCACTACACCTACCCACTGGCACTGTAGGCAAAATGTTAAAACGAAAAAATGTGGGAGAACAATATTATAATAATAATAATTGATATTGTAAACCAGCGATTCTCAACCGGGAGTTGAGACCAGCTTGGGGGTCACCAAAAATTTTTTTAGGATCGCATAATGTGTAAAAAAAATTATTTTAAATCAACAACAGCAAAAAATTCAATAAATTAAAAGATATTTAAATTTACTTATTTTTTATTTTTATTTTTTTTTTTCTATTAATTAACGCCAATCGACTTTTATAATACACCTTTTTTTTTTGTAAAATGTATACACAAATAAATGCAATAATAACAGTTCGTAAAATTTTTCAATGCTTACATTACAAAAGGGTCATTAGACATCTTGATGACATTATAAAGGGTCGCAAACTCAAAAAGATTGAGAACCGCTGTTGTAAACGATTCCGTCGTACCCACCACCGTTATGGTATACGACGACGATAGGTATTATTGTATTAATTGGATTTCATCGCGGTGCGCTGTTGTGCGAGGAGTTATTTTTACGAGAAAAAAACTAATTGAGAAACGTGTCACTTTTGCGTATTTCATTTGATGAACTTGTTACGCATGTTTCCTTTTTTTTTTTACGTACTCAAAACGATTATTTTTAAAGTTATCAATATTTATAAATGATAGTCGTGGTCATCTTATTATCTTTCAATTATTTTTATTACTCGAGAACTTATTCATTATTTCGTTCGTGGCGGATATGATCAATATTTCATTTGTTTTGATCCTTGGCTTCAAATATTCATTACAAAGAGAAGGTTGTTTTTTTTTTTATAATCGAAAACATCAAAAATGTATCGCAACACTTGGTAAATTATTTCGTAGGAAATCTTCAAGTCATTATGTAGTGAACGCTGTTTTCCTTCGATTATCATACCTATTAACACATTTATGATATATTATTTTCCTAGAACTGATTAAAAATTAATCACAAGGTTACAATAACGCCATTGATATCGTTTTTAAAAGATTAAAGTCATCACATTATTTGTGCAATACGTAATATTTAAACGGTTTGGAATGCCAAAGATTTTCCATTTCCATCCATTTCATACGTATGTTATCTCATTATATTTTACAAACTACTACACTAACTACTATGTGTATAAAAAAACTACTTTACACGGTTTTAAATTCATTAACATACACATATATACTTTACATACAATATGAATGTGTGTACCAATCAAATTATGAAAATCGATAAATGCATATATAAATATTTATGTAACATAGACGTTAATAATTAGCAGTTCAATTTATATATTATACTAGTTGTGGACTGTGGTTAAAGAATTAAGTAATATTTTCAACTGTATACAAATGTACTGTAAAACGAATTATATAATTATCGAAGAACTCTGTATACCAAATACGACATATCTCAGCTGGCATATTTATACATATCAGTACTTACGATTTTTCGTCATAACTAATCAAGTTATTTTATTTTGAAATATGCTGAAATAAATAAATAAAATATTTCGCACACAAACGTACACTAGGTTACATATTATATATATATATACATGCATACATAATATACTTTAAATGCATTCAATTTTCTGATCATAATTTACTCTCACTTGTATTATAATATTGTTCTAAATTTATATCAAACATAATATCTTGAAATTAATCCATTGACTTCAATTAAACCGACTGAGAAACCCACACGAGCACCTGATGCATTTCGATGGTAATCGGTAAAAAAAACAAATATGCCACTTCACCTATATGTAATATATTATATATAACATGTCGTGTGTGATATAGAAAATAACCCAATACTGTTTACATACTCGTATAAATGTAGTGCGTGTGTACGTTGTATTATTACATAATTATTACGGTAATGCTTTGGAATATTTAATAATTATAAAAGTATACCCACGTTATAATGACACTCACAGTGATACCTATTTAAGAGTGCGCCCTTTATTCTTTTATCCATTTTAAAAAATTTTAAATCTCATTGTTCTATTTGATCAATTAATTTAGAGCGCCTTTTGTTCTTACCTACTTATAGTGTATGGTAAATCAATACGTACGGTCAACAATTATTTGTAATTGATATTTGATATTGACTATCAAATAAGATAATATTATAATTAGTTGCGTGAAGTTTAAATGCAAATAAGTGTAATGATAATAGTCGAGTTCTCGGAATAATAATAACAGAAAAAAATAATTAAATAATTCATTTAAAATTTAATAAAAAAAACTATTAAATGGGTTGATAATTACATTTATTATCTATACATTATATAAATACACTGATATATTTGTTAAATTGTGATGTATGCATTAATGTGAAAATAGATAAATTGCTCTGTTGATCTTTCGTTTGAATTCAAACAAGAAAAAAAAAAGGTTATTTACATTTTTATAATAATCAATTAAAGCCTAACAAACGAAAGATCAAACAATAAGATTCAAACTATTTACGTAAATACAGATTCTACTAGGTACAGTAAACGTGGTGAAATAAAAAAATACTGAAAATTCACTTCTAACATATTATTTTACTTTTACAGTTTTAAAATTATTATGTTTATAATTTAAGTTATAAGACATTTCGAATAAAAGCTTAATTCTAACACGTATGCAAATCATTATCCCAAGCGCCTGCATACATTTCAGTTCGTTTGAATGGATTCTTATGTTAAATGTTTGCTTATTTATAATTACAAATTCCTATGTTAAACATTTTATCATTGATAGTTTTTTTTCATAGATATTTTACAATCTAAAGATTTGTTTATTATTTTAATTTTATGCGTTTCAATGTCTTATCGTTATGTGTACACATTTATCTATTTATATTCTCATTATTACAGCAACACTGCAGACCCTATACAAGTTTCATAAAACAACTCGGTTTACTTTTTCTATTAGAACTTTTATTGAACTCCATTCAAAAAATGTCCAAAAAGTTTTTTAATCATTATACTCTCGTAGTATAGTTTTCTTTTTCTCCTCCTTTTTTTTTTTTTTTTTTTTTGTCATTATAAATGGTATTTTTCATCACACGTAATCTACGAAGACAAATTGTGTAGACACGTTTATGTTCAACCGAAACTTCTAACATTTTTCCGAAGAAAAGAATACTTTTAAGTTAAAATATATTATAACATATTTATATACAAACATTAAAGATTTGTATGTATACATATTTTATATAATACAGTGGTTCCCAAACTGTAAACTGTGCCAAACAGGCTCCCTTGGGAGGTGCAAGACAAACATTTATACTGTAAATTGCACTACCATACATTTATTATTCGATCGACTATAATTTGCTTATAATATGAAAAATATTTTATTAGAAGGCGCGATTTGTTTTCTTTTGTTTTGGGGATACGTGAACCAAAACATTTTGGAAACCACTGAAATAATAAATAAAAATTACATTTTACAATATTCGTACAATAAAAAATAAATAATGAGGGTACTCGTGGGCAGAAAAACAAACAAATAGCGATTGTTTGATAATCTTATTTTTTTTTATTATCATTAGAATTTTTTTGGAAAACTATTGCGTTCATTAATTTTATATCTTAACTAAAACAATCGCAACCAAAGTTAAAATTACTTAAAAAAAAAAAAAAACGTTTAAAGATATAAACGGGTTTGAAAAAAAAATCTTTTAGAAAACGCATTTAAAATTATTTTTTTATGTACGTTATAATATATATATATTTATACAACAAATAAAAAATATCACGTTAGCAAATTTCCTGTGTTTTCGTAGTATAAAATATTCCAAAGTTATTTATAAACCAGATATTGTAAAATACTGTAGTGCGAATATGTGTTGTACATTTGGTACGGTTGTATTATAACACGATTATAATTATAATATTTTAACGATATTTCTTAGACAAAAATTAAACAGTCGTGTTAATCCCTGTATAATTAGAATTCATATTTTCTTAAGTTGGTATGTTACAGATTTTACTTAACTTTAAATATCTCAATGAAAAAAATTTTTTTTTATTATTATACGTCATGGTTGATTAATATTAGTAATCGCACAAAGCGATTAACATTGATAAACGTGGTACTGAAGTAGTGCGGTTAATGTTTGATATTTTAACATTTTTTTTATTTTAATATTTAAATATGTTGTAATGTTATGTCAGTTGTTTCATTTAAATAGCTTTAAAAATTCATATAACATGAAAGTGATCAATTGCATCAATAGATAACTTTTTTTTTCCACCAAATGTTGAGTCATTTTTATATTTCGCGTAAATGAAACGAATGAAATGTTCCAGAAACTACATTTGACGAAATTTTAAAATCATACACGCATTTATCTCTTATGATTAGGCACCACCTACGTTTCGCACGATAAACTAAACATAGTATACCGTTAATATCAATTGATCGATAACCCTATATTGATTTCAGGCGATAGACAAGGACGCGGGAAAACACGGAAAGATCCAGTACTCGCTGAAAGGAAATGACGCGAACGACTTCATAGTAAACCCCGAAACCGGGACGATTTACTGCAGGACCCTCGTGGATGACGGCAACGCGGTGAAAACGTTTGACGTGGTGGCCCGAGACAACGAGGGCAAGTCCGAAGGATACGAATCCGTGCTGACCGTTACGGTAAGCTGAGGTCGAATTCTAACGGGCAGTACGACCCAAATCGGGCAGTAGGAAAAAATCAAAAGGACAGTTGACTTTATGAATATGGGCACCTTACAAAAATATAATTTTCCCTATAGAATGATTGAATTTCTACTGAGTATTTGAAATTTGTGCAATTTATAAACCCAACCTAGTACCTAATAAGTAATAATTATGTAAGTTTACATTCTTTGCTACTTTGACGATTGATTAATCTATGAAATTTAAATTTAAATAGTAGTACACGTATAACGGAAAGGATCCGTATTTTTTTTTATATATTACCATGCAATGGTTGACACGAGATAAAGCTCAATGAGATCGTCAGTTAATTAAATAATTTTTATTCACGTAAGATCAATGTTTTCGTTCAAGTTCGATTTTAATACATCAAATCGACCGTTGCTCTCCGTAATTCGGAATTGCGATGTAACTTTGCACTTTTCATTTCAAACACCGTAATCGATCAAGCTTGAATACAGTCAAAGGGATTGATTTCGTTCACATTGCGTTAAAAACGTCGTACGGTTTCAGGTAAAGTTTCTAACGTATTCGGACATCGTTCGGGTGGATGTCAAGTTCAGCACGACCGAGGATCACGCAACCGTCGAGTCGCAGCTGTCGGAAATATCGGGCGTCAGGATGATGTCGCTGACCAACGATATTGTCAACACGTTCGTGGACGGCCGATGGCGAATTCACCGTACGTTGACCGTGTACGGAGTGAACAACACGGACGATTCGCTGGTGCCGGCATCGGAACTAGAAAGGTTAGTGGACCAACGATGACGTTTCGGTAAAACGTATGTAGGAAAAAATATGTTCAGCTGACTGTATGATTATTGTTTCGACCGCAGTCGGTAATGTCTCGAATCGAAACCGCATTGAAAAATTGCACTTGCAACCTACTACACGTGTCTATGTTTATGAGTAGGACTCGGCAATTGCCATAAAAAACCGTTACAAAAAAAAAAAAAGAAACCAATGTTTCATTTTGCTCTTTTTTATTTACCAATATAAATATTTAAAAAAATAATCGTACAAGTATTTATTACTAAAACAATCTTATTACAAATATAACTTATTTTATGAAATATTTAAAAATAAAAGTTCAAATTAATATTGCAGTAGTCGTTTTAGTCTGGTCTATCAGGTGCCTAATAAACAAAATTATTAACATTTAAAAACGTTTTATTTGAACAATTTTTGTTTTATTTTTTAATACAAATATGTGTGTCTACATTACACTGCACGATACATTATACCTAAAAGTTTATAAATTCGAATGATCTCCGATTTGAGGACAGTAAGTTATGCAACTCGTAAATCGTATTGTGAAATATTAATTCCACCACTGCCATCACAATCGACAAAGCCCAAAATAACCATAAATTATTATTTATTATTATTATTATTATATTATTCTGATATATACGAGTATTAATGTCTAACACGGCCCCAATTTTATTTTTACGTAAAAAAAATCATATGAATAATATTTAAATGTATCTAAAATTGTACCATAAATTAGAAAAATCAACAAAATTGCAATAAAATGGAAAAACAAGACTAAAAATTGCATAAAATTACACTAAAATGTTACAGATTTTAATTTGTATTTGTATTGAACGAATTTATACTACTACTTAGCAATAAATCCGAACAATATAAAAAAATCAAATATAAATTCAATAATTTCCTAGGCCTATTTATGTGTGTACTACGATGGATAATTATGTTCTAACGAGCAACCATTCCCGTGTTCTCTATAAAATGTTTCCTTCATTTTTCTTTCTTTTCGTCATTTAAAATAATACAATAATATAGTAACAGTATTTCGATTTATTTTTTGAAATCATTTTCGATTAGAAATAATATTATTGCGTTATTATCATTGTTAGCAATTATTATTACGACACAATTATTAACATAGCATATAGTCTTTTGGTGTTTTCATATACCCCATTAAATACTATTATTCAATGGTTTCCTCGTGATTTTAGAACATAATTTAGATCAAACGCTTGACCGAAGGCAAATATTCAATAGAATATATTATTACACCCAACGATATCGTTTATGTTTACTATCGATCTCCGAATACCTCGATCGAGATGAAAGTGATAATAATGCACGTGGAACCGTAAAAATCAGTACCGCGGTTTATAGATAAGTCACGTATTAAGATGTTTTTATTTTTATTGTTACGAGTGACGGACAAGATCAGTTGAGTGCATTACGCGTGTAATGTAAACAATAATATGGGCATGTTTTAAACGGGTTTTTTTTACACGGACCAATGTATGGATAATTCCAAGAAACTGACAATTTAGATCGGTTTTTTCGCTTGCTCGTCATTTCCGAATATTATATTCTACCGCGTACCTATATATATCTTTGTATACGCCCCACGAAGATGTTATACCCAACGCGATATCTCTCCTGAAATAATGAAGATATCGAATCGTATATGACCGACAATGACAAATACCACATATACTCATGTTTTAAATGAATCTTTACGTTTTCATATAGATATCGCGCAATAAGTATAACGATAGTCTTCGCGGAACACCCTGTATAGTATTATAATAATCATGCGTGCAGCGTTCAGCGACAGCAACCATCGCGCGTGTTTCTTGCGTGGTACCGTTTTTTTATTTTGACGTTTTCGTTTTGATTTTCTTCTAGAAAACTGGCGAACAACGCGAAAATTTTGGAAACATCCAGAATGTACTCTACAAAATTCGACAACCAAACGGGAACCGTGGTGTCCGTGGTATACGCTGCGATGTTCTGTCTGATGCTATCCATCATCGCACTGGGTCTGCTCTACTTCGGGTACGTCAAGTGAGTGCGCGCCCATCGTCACATGTGTTCGATTGCACGTTCCTACATTCAGTTGACCAGTGGGTTTTCATCTGCACTGTTGCGCTGCCGCTATAACGATCATCCGTATTTGTGTTTGTCAAAATTCCAGTCTGTTATTACATTTTCATTAATAGATATCATATCGTTTTCTACAGAGAATTTCCACTCCCGATTTTTGCACACATATCAAACGGCCGTTCTTTACTTATATTTTTCCTTGTCAAAACATCCTTGCTTTCGCTTTCCGTACATGTTCCCCCAACCGCTCCTACAATAATTTACATATGAGTATTATCCATATTATAGACAATAAAGCTCTTCATAATTTTTTTTCCTTACATTTCAAAAATACAATAATTAAATTAATAATCTCGAATATTCGGTGTACACGACATTATGCATCGGTCCATAAAATATATTTATCAAGATTTTCCTTTTCCAAACAGCAAGTCTTGTCTTCTGTCGCCGATCAAGTTTCACTTGTATAGGTTACCATATGTCGGTACCTGAGATAGCTAGTATATCAAGTAAATTTTAATTTTCTCGGTAGTACGAATAGTTTCGTCGATTTTAATAACATGTTTGATATTCTTTTGTTTTCATTTCTTCGTGCATATTGATTATTATCATATTGCTATTCGTATTAACACTCACATATTTGAACTTTTTTACCTTTTAAAATTTCATGTTTCTCCTTCCGGGCAATACTACATCTGGGTTTCTAGATAAAATCATAAAAATTTGGTCTTTTCTTCGTTAATACATCTCATTTTTATTTTTAATTTTTATCCGTATTGCTTTGATTTATAAATACATTAATATTATTTACTTAATGAACAGGAACGGTCGTTATTTATCGTGCATTCCAAGTACTTCGAACACGCCACTGAAAGACGATATGGAAAACATGTAAGTGAATTATAATAATGACGTACGGAATAAATGAATTCAAATGAAAATTGATCAAAAAAAAAAAAAAAATGTAAAAATGTTAAAAATGTCGACTGTGTTGCCTCCGTAATGATATACATAATATATATATTATATTATATATATTTTGCTTACAGTATACATATTATTATGCATACACGTAACGATTTTTTTATATTTCTTATATACACATGCATAAACCAGTTTTTAACAAATGTTTGCAGGAGTCAGAGTAACTGGATTACGACTTTCAACAGGTCAAACCTATCGTTCAATAGAGTGCGACTACCAGGGTGATTATAACATAATATCATACATAGACTATATAATATATTCTTGTATACGGTAATAACGTTTCGTTTACCGTGACGCGTATGCATATATAATTATCGTGTATACGTAGTAAACCCATATTGTCTAACCGCAGTTACGGTGATACCGTATTTTCTTGCAGAAAAATCACCTCGCCCGTGTCCAGATCATCGAAGATCATTGACGATGGCTGCAACGTGACTGTGATGGAGCACAGCGTTTACAAAGCGATACCGTCAAAAGGAAAAGTCTCTGCGGACAACCCCTTGATAGTAGAACTCGAATAATACAAATATTCCCCTGCCGGATGTATATACAGAACATAAAACGCGTGGCTCATGGATATCGTTTTTCTTTAGTTCTAAGTTCTCCCATTCGAAATTACCCCTGTTGCTATGTACAATACAACATCGGAAAAAGAATCGATTCGGTGTGCATCGATGTAACAATGTAATAATATCGTATTGTATTTCGGTCCATCGTATATATTATAATAATAATAATATTAAATTTCTGTTTCGTCGGGACAACGTGCACATGGTTTTCAAGGGGCCCGTCAAACGCTAACTGTCACTGCTAACGCTAATAATATTTTTTAAAAAAATATAAATACCCGAAACATGTTTGCGACCCTTTAAAACGCACGGTTCGTGATTATTTTGTTTGCACACATTTTTAGTCGTTCTGTAGCTATTTCTATACGGTTGCCTTGGAAGTCGCGATAATACCTTGCCTAATATTACGTATATCTTAATGTTTACTACTCGGAAGCGGCTGGTGCATTTTTTTTCATAAGATTCGTATACTATTATTTAAAATAATGTATTCGCTCGTGAATAATAACTGTAACACTTTTTTTTGTAAAAAAGGCGTGGTAAATCTTTTCGATGATATTAGTGCATAAGTATATAATACATATTATATATTATACGAACCTGTTATTAAATTTAACGATTCGCCAATTTCAAAAGCGCTTACCGATCACCTTGTAACACATATTTTTGCTACGCCGATGCGGAATTTAATTAAGATAATAACTCGCGCCGTATACAAACACACACACACACTCACAAACATATACCAACGCCGTAGTAAAATATTTTATTGTGTATGTGTGTGCATGTGCATAGAATAATTTTTAATTATGATTAGTGGTGTTGTTTCGAAATTTCGAATCGTCACGAAGAAAAAATCTGCTGCTCGTGGCTCGTTTTAGGGTCAAAACGTGCTCAGCTATTTGCATTGTTACTAAAAATATTAATCTATATTAAAACCCTATTATCGAACCTGGTAGACGAGAGAACGACAAGCGAGTCAAAACTATTAAATTTATTACTCTACAATATTATTATAAATACGTTTAAGGAACGTGCGCGCGTATCATTATTCAACTATAAAAAATCGATGGCATAACACTTCGTGTAATAAAATGAAACGTTAAAATATTATGTTTTTCTAATTCATACATAATATTATTGTAGGTACCCATACATCAGTGTAGTCGGTTTCGTGTCCTCAAAATTAAATACATTCCGTTCGTTGTATATTTACAGCTGCTTATCATTAATAATATTTTGAAATAAAGTTTGTTTAATTTACATTTTTCTGTTTGTATCACTTGTTTTGTATAAAAATCTTAGGAAATATTATGATTCATGTCGTTTTGTGATTTTAACTATACACCGTGCATATTTTATCAATTTAATCACTCTTATGTTGATCTCAATTTGATGCTCGTGAATACTTTAGTAACAAAGTTCCACAAGTATAAATTTTATTTAATAATAATTAATATTTATTTCTTATGATATAGTTTTAAATAAATAAATAAATAAGAAAATGTACTAAACTATGAGTACTATAGTCGCTTTTGTTTATATATAAAAAAAATATGTTTATTCAAAATTCACTAACACTATTTGAATCAAACATTGTCTACTTAGAACTTAAAAAAATGTATTGCCCGTACTACGTACCATAATTGTTGAACTCTTATCAAATATTCTTGAACTTTAAATACAATTTTATTATAGTAATGATCCTGTAACGTAACTAACATTTTTTTTTTTTTTTTTTTGGACAAAACAAATTTTACACGAATTTGAATTATTTTATAATTACTGATATTTAATCGTATTACGTTATATATTTGTACGTATTATAGTTTAAATTTAGGACTTAATTTTTATATTTTAATGAACATATAACAATATTAATAATGTTGATAAACTAGAAAAACAAATGGATTGTGAAATAAATGTACAATATTAAAATAATAATATGTTAATCGTAGTTTTATAACATATGTCATCGTGCGTGATGTGCAAGGATTGAATTATTAAATTTTTGTACGCAGCAGTTATTAACCTTAAAGAGAAAACAGATCGTACAAATAGAATCAACTTCAAAGTCAACTATGATTTATTGCGAGTGATTTTCATTCGTTTTCCAGAGTGCACACACTTCATAATAATATAAAGCACATGTGCATCAAATATAGGTTTGATCTGATTGGCTTTCTACATCGGATTATTAATAACTGTGTCACTGCAACGAATCCCAAATACCCGGATCGTCATCGACGTATTTTTTCTCCTCTGAACGTCGTAATGACAATAAAATGCATAATTACCTATATATACATTCATGTGTATACTTAACTTTGTTGTTCTTTTATTTATTTATTTATTTTTTTTTTTAAAGAAGATCTTGAGACCATTTACAGTTTAATCGACGAATGGGTTATCAGGAAGATTGACAGTGGAAAGATGAAAAATTAGAAGGTTTGAGTTGGAATGAAGTTTGCGATGGAGATTTAGATAATGTTTTTTCGCTAATTAGCTTATTCAGTGAGGACCATTATAAATTGTAAACTATATTATGTAATATGTTTTCTATGTAATATTTTGCATTTTATGAATAAAATAATAATAATAACAAATAAGATAATTTCTATATTGAGGTCGTTGTATAGGAAGTAATTAGAAACATATAATACGAAAGTGTGGAAGCAATGACACGACACGAAAAAAAAAGGATTAAAATGTCTGAATAAATATATATCTACCAATAATATAACGTTGTCGGATTCTCACGGTGTTCTACGCGGTCAACGTTCATAACAATCCGCAGCAATAATATAATAATAAAAATGCACAATTGAATGATAAATGTTATTATTATTTTACCGTCCGTGAGAAGTATATCGATACTCGATCCTTGGTCAAGGGGTATACAAAATTACTGATACCTTTCCGGCGCACCAGTGCCATATTTGCCGGTACGGTAAAATTAACACTCGAATGTTACCATTATCGGTGCGATAGAAAATATTGCTGTGCATATATGTAATATTATATTATGTACACCGAAGGCGTTGTTATCGTATACTGCTGAACCGGTTCACGGGTGTGATTAGTATTGGATTGTCATCCACGCAGGATTATACAATAATTATCTGCCCCGATATCATGTGTTATTAAACTATTATTCGTACGGTAGTGTAACGCCTCACACAACAGAGATCGCATATACATTTATAATAATATATTTTTGTCCGCGTATAATGAATTATCTTTTTTTTTTTTTTAGTAAAATATATTATACATACAACTACGCGAACAAATCGTCGTATCTGTACGCGATATATAATATTATAACCCTCTAGGGATATTCACCGCGGCTGAGACTGGATCGTGATGTATTGTGTTACGGAGGCACATATACACGTGCGCGCGGTACGTTTCGAAACGGATGCCTCGAGTAACCGCGGTATAGGTAGTGGTTTTTTTGTGGTGTTTTTGTTTTCGGATTTTTTTTTCCACGCTTGATTAATAAGATTCGGATTACAGTTACACAGAATCGTGTGCGTGTGCGCGTGTGCGTGCAATCTTAGATTCGTCATCAAATATAAAAAACCCGATTGAACGCGAACTGGGAGAAAAAAACGTGCCAATCATAGGCGTGGTCAAATATTTATAGCGTAGGCTAGGGAGTATTGGGAACGGAAAATTAACGCGTTTTTAAAAACTAAAAAAAACACTACGCGTACAGTGGGAGTAGCGTAAAGCGTATTTATTATTTTTTTATCGTATGGTATAGGATTTACGCGAACATCTGAAACAGAAATATTTGTCACAAGTATAAAGCTTATTATTGAATGTCCAGCAATCCACGACAATCCTCACGAACGGGACCAGTCTTGTAAAGTATTTGAATAAAAGTATTTGAGTAAATGTATTTAAATACTGTCTTGGATGTATTTGTATTTGAAAATCAAATACTTTTGAAAATTCAGTCGTCAGTCATGACATTTTTTTTTAAAATTATTATGCTATTTTATATTTTATATTTTTTCACTCATTAATGTTAAGAAACCCTATAGCTAAAACTCTTCATTCGACTCCCATATTGAAGAAAGTTCTTATCAAGTATAATACTTCACTGCCGTCTAGTGCTCCAGTTGAATGAATATTTAGTGTTGGGGGAGCTATTTTATCAAAAAAAAAAAGAGGAAAAATGAATGATGAACACTTTGAAAAAACTATGTCACTAAAGTGCAACAAAAATTGTTGAGAATGATTTGTTTTAAATGCTCTGTATATCCTCTTCAACAATTATTTTATTACTTTATATTAAAAAATTGCTATAGTAATTATAAAACAAGTTTTATTTATTTTCATTTTTCAGTATAATATAATTAAGAAGGTGGTACAAAAACTTTTAATAATACTTGAATGTAACATGATAGTATTTTAAAATTAGTTATTACAAAATTAATTTGGCTATATAAATATATAAAACTATATAAATACATGATAAGTATTTGTATTTGTTCTTAAATACTTTTTCCTGAAATTATTCGAAACGTATTTTAAATACATTCTGAATGGATGTATTTGTATCTGTATTTAAATACAATTTTAAAGGTATTTTTTACAACACTGAACGGGACCTATCCCTTTACGCATACATAGAAGACGACCTGGGTCGGGTTAAATTGGAAGGTCAAAATTTAACCCCCCCAAAACGTCTCAAAACGTGTACCACAGTCTATTTGTTAACGCTATATCGACGGTGAAGGTCGTGGTGGATGTCTCGAACCACGAACAGCAGAAACAACGCGCTAATAATACGGACGCCGTTTGGTGAATTTGAATAACGTACGATCGTAATAATAATCATAATAATCACAATATTTTTATCATTATTATTATTATACGATTTGCGTGCCGTGACTCGCGTTTGACCCGTCGCCGTGGTCGCGGTATATATGGTAAAACGGTCGCGGTTGCGCGTGTAGAAGATCAAAACACGGCACACTCTCTCGCGTACACATACGATACGATTACGATCGCGGCGGCGCGCATTCCGATCTCGAACGTTATTATGATTAATGACACTGGTGTACCGTACGCGTGTACGTATTATGTTGTGCTTGTATTGGAGAATACAGCTCCGGCACGGAGGTGGTCAGTTATTTTTATTATTCTTATTCTATCCATCCGCCGCCGTAATGCGATAATAATAATATGCAATATTGATTGTTGCGGGATGATGCCCCGGGCCCGGCGTGCCGTTTCGTAACGCAAACTTATGCTTACGGCGTATACACGCACCAGTGTAGCGCTGCACCAGCGGTGACGTGTAAAAATCGATTAAACGGAATATTATAATAATATTGAAAACAATGATTGACAGCCCTACTCCGTCCGGCCGTCTCGAAACGCGGATCTTCGGCACAAATAATAGCAGTGTAATTTGCTCCGCTCGAAGCCGACCGTTTTGCGTTTTATTAGTCCTCGCTATAATAATATGCTCGTTCCGGGCGAGACTGCATATTTAGACGTAGCGAAATCCATATGTTTTTGTAATACGACACAGATTCGCGCAGTACGATTAGTCGAGCATAAAAAAAAAGTACATAAGACGCTACTGAGAATAACCATTATTTTATATTGTGTACGAAATGAGAATTATCATAATGATTTTAGTATGTTTCATCCCTTTGTCTATCTATAAACACTTGTCTAAAACGGAACGTCGTTTCTCGTTTTTACCGATAATTAATCTGGTAACTACTGAAAAAATCATTAATATTGATGTTAAATCTCGTACCACAACCCTTTCAACCAACCGGCAGAAGCAATAATCCGTCCGGGGCGGTCTCGCGAAGACGTCAGCATTCCTACACACAACCGCGTGGTCTCCGGGAAGGGTTATCGGAGCTAATGATGCGGAAAGTTCCGTATTCGTCTTTTGCAGAACTCTGACCATTTTTTCGCTTGCAACGGTTAGTAAACTTTTCACATGCTCTCGGAAGTTATTGTTATTGTTATTATCATCATCATCATCGTCGTTGTCGTTACATAGGTTACATATAAAAACCGTCTTGATGCACAGAACGCGAGTTTCGATTACGACCGAAAAGAACATTACTGTGCACTTTAATGTCAGGTAATATTATTATTATTATGATCATTATCATTATCATACACGTATTTACTGTGTCGCGTTATAGAGCAATAAATTATCACTGGTAATATACCGAACGAGTCCATTCGTATACACGCGTACCTTATAAAAACGTTGAACGCTTTCAACGTATAAAGTGTTAAAACCCACGCATTTCTTTAGGTACTACGCGACACAGATAACGTGTTTTATCGTAATATGATTTTTATTTTTACCATATTTTTTTTTCCTTCTACACTGACTCACGATCGTTTGTATTCAGTCACTTTAATGAGTTGGCAATCTCTTCACTCGTGTAAATGTTCTATTTATATCGCGTAATATGTGCACGTACACATACAAGTACAATATATCATGTACATTGCATTATACTTATTAGTTATGACCTGACAACCAGTAGTAATGTCGAAGAATGAATTATACGAAACAAAATATTTAACAAATCAAATAAGTATGATTTCCCTTGTATAATTCCACTCTGAGATACCTATAGGTCAAATTAATTCTCTCGGCGAGTACTCTTTTAGTTATATTAATAATTTTAGCTAAGAATGTTAATAATGCCAATGCATTTTCATTTTTTTATATTAACAGTAGTACAAAATGTAACGTCTATTGTTATATCAAGGTACAAAAATCGGTCTACAAAAAATAATAAGACGTAAATCAATTTTGACAAAAAATATGTTTAGTTTGCGTGCAAGTAGAATACTTGTATTTTCATGGGATTGATAAAGTATGTATGTAGTATAACTACGTGATCCTATTGTTGAAAGTCTTCATAGTCTTAATAAAACAATAAAAATAAATTAATATTATATGTGATTTTATCTGATATTGTATCATTTGTTTTGAGTCTACATGTTAACTTCAAACGAAAATCTGTGTTCTTAACTTTAACAACAAATTAATAACTAAATTCGACTTTTGCATTTATTTATAAATTGTCAGTACTATTTTTTATAATTATCTGCTGTACGTATAAAATAGTATAAAAAAAAAATAATTAATAAATAAGTATGAAATATAATACAAATAAAATTTTGTTATGTTATTGAAATATTAAAACCGACTCTCTATGTCCATCGGTATTGGATATAATACGTAATATGGGTTAGGATGGGTTACTATTCATACATAATATACATATCTTTAATATAAACATGATTTTAATAAACATTATAATACTTATTGGACAAAAATAAAATTATAATACTATTTATAATGCAAAATATGATATACTGTATAAAAATATTAAGCAAGAAATATGTGATTTTTCTTTTGTTGCGATGTTTTCAATTTGACATAGTTGGGTACCGATATCGTCTTTAATACAGGTTTCTCAATTTATTTATTTTTTGTACATATATATTTAAAGATATTGTGAAATAAGCTGACAGTTCCTATTAATAAAGCTTATTCAAAACTACCTCTTAAAACCAAGAGTTACTAAATTTAAAAAAATACATTTTCTTCTTCTTTCTCATTACATTGTTCGACATTGCTAAATTCACTCGTGGCCATTCATACAAATACAAATTCGTATCTATAGCATTGGTACTATAATAATATATCATTATAAAGCAATGCCCAAAACATTTATATATATATAGGTATATTATATAGAGTAAATAATACAAATTATAGTATACATGTGTAATTTAATAATTCAACGCTATTATAATTCATTTGTATGATAATGATCTCTAAACACATGGTACACATATTAGTTATATTTTCGAGCTTAAGATCATGGAACATGGAATAAGTAATAAGTATACGAAACGGACCGAGATCTAGGTATCAAGGCTTACCATAAATTTCAACCGACGTAATTACACGGTATCCGTATTAAGAGCTCCGTTTGGTGAGCAATTGGAAATGTTATATTATTAGTATTACTGACTGTGTCAAAATGTATTTTGTATTTTTGGCGGTAAGGGGGGAAGTAAAAGCGTCGACTTTCGATGTTTTTGCGCCGAAAGAAAATAAATATCTATCGTCCGACTTGCGTACACTGAGTAGAGGAGAGCCGCGCGTAATCTAAACGGTTACTAAAAAAAAAAACGCGTCGCGTGTGGTCCGCGGTTGCGCGCCAGCTACCGTATACCGACAACACGGTAGTCGGACGACGGAGGAGGAGGAAAAAGTGAGAAGGAATTAACATTGGCGGCCATAACACGCTACGGGTGGTAAAGTACGCGCGCGTCCTGCGAAGTAGGTACGCGTCGCGTACGGTTGGCGCCGGTTACGATGAAATTTCGCGAGCATGATGAATTGCGCACGGCGGCGGAACGTGCCCGAGAGATAAAAAACACTCCCGATTCATCGTAATAATAATATTGTTGTTATTTACTGCCAAGTCATAATCGGCCGATAATCGAATTTATCATCGCGGCGTTTATGAAATTTTTCAATTCCGTTTTGAATAATTGTCCGTCCGCAACGGATTTCGCGCGCGCGACCCCTGCCCGATTGACAGATCCGGCGTGGGCGTGTGTTATTATTATTACTACGACTGTTAGGTGTGCGCTGCAACAAAACGCGAACGAGTTCACCGTAAACACCTATTAGTGTTAGTTTTTATTTTTTCAAATATTTTACTCGGGTTCCCTGTACGACATTCCAAGTGCCATGTTCCAAGGTCGATGTACGTTTTACTAAAAGAGTTCGACATGCACAATCATACATTTTAACAGGTGCGCGGTAAACTTTCAAATCGCCGCGGACATTGTTCGACTCGGTCAATCGGTCGATTCGCTAAATCATCGGTGCCTACCGAGTCGATTTACTCGATGACCGTCATAACAAAATAATTATACGGTCTCGTTCCGTTCTTGAAGCTATCGTCTCGTATGCATTGCGTGTGTATTCTGCCCTTCCAAGCCAGAAGGCTGAAATAAGCGACAACATTCGTAACATGAGATTGTCAAATGAACATCAAAATATTGCTCTCATCTCAGAGGACGTCATACCCGAACGACACTCAAACGGTGCTCCTGGTTTAACGGTTCATAGACCGACAACGATAGCGGAGCTACAAAATTGCCGTATGCGTACGAGGGTGAATTGCGTCAAATAAAATATAATTATTTGCATACAATTTTTTGTCAGAAAAACCATTTTGAGTGCTACAAAACCATTCCATATAGATTTACAGTAGAAGTTCTTTTTTCTTTTACAAAAAACAGCATTATCTCTGTTTTTTTTATTTTTTTTATTTTCAATATATTTATAGATAAAAAAACATCAAATCTTATAAATATTTATGTTCAAATAAACTTCAAATCTATTTTTGTCAGCAATCATTGCATATTGTGCGCTAAAATTATTGATATTTCACGATTTATATGATTTTTTAACCAAATATCGATTTTATAATAACCATAGTTAAATTAATTTTTAAAATAGATAAATGAAATCAAACATAAAAGGTAGTGACTGACCACTTGTAAGGTGATTTTTCTTAGTACTGGCTTCCAATAATCATATACGTGTCGTATATACACTCTTCAGTTTAATCTTCATAGGCATATAAAAATACGAAACTGTAATATTCTTATCCTCGATTATCAAAAAGTTAATCGGTTTTAGATCAGACTTAAGTATATAGCGAAACGGAATAAAACCAAATTAAACAAATTATAATTTGAAAACCTTTTTACTAAAATACACAAGTAAAAAAAAAAATTTAATACCTAGCGTTTGTCCTAACACAGTCTCACTACAAATGCTCTCTGTCTCTTTTTCATTTTGCTTTAAATCTAATATATAATTTAGCTATCTCAATTTATTTGATTCTCTGGAATACATTACAAATGTTAAACATAAATGTAAAATATACATAACATATATAAAATATAAATATTTTGTGACTTTTATTCTTTTCACAATTTGTATAATCACAAGTCACCTATTACTACACATGGTATTTTTACTTGGAATTGATTAACATTTTACAGCCGTATTATATAATATGTTTGTATACTGACACTGCAGTTGATCACAGTTTCTCTCGGTAAACAATATCTTACATTTTTTAACTAAAAGTACGTAATTGCATTTTGTGATATCGTAGATTTAATCCTCGAGTTTCAATGGTCAATACGCAAAAAGTTATTTAAAAATCATTTATTTTGATAATGCGATGGAAACAACAAGATGATTTGAAAAGTTTTATTTTCTCAAAACTACTACAATACCGTCTACCGTAATTTAGCTTAGGACGACTCTAGTGTACAACTACACTAAAATGCTAAACTAATTTATATATAATATACCGTCGCGAGGATACACTCGTGTATTGTATTTAATCCGTTAACAATTCGAACGTTATTTCTCGAATTCACTACGAAACATATCGCGTTTGGATCCAACCATGAAAATAAATCGGAACGCGATAATGATAATTATTCGTGTAAACACCAGTGGCGTTTTCGAGGGAGGGCGATAAGGACATTTTCCCTCTCCGAGGGTATTTTTTTACTGTTTTGGGGAAACCGTGATTATAAGTTGAATTCCATTATTATTACTACTCGCCCGTCATGCGCTACTACTAAACACGGTAGCAAATTTTGTAATTACAATAGAAAGAATTTTTAACAATAAAATACCACGTTTTGTGTTACAATCATGAATAATAAAGAAAATTCTATTATCTATATAGATCTAATCAACAATCCAATTTCTGTGTTAACGGTTTGTTTTAATTAAATTTTATAGTTAACAGTTGAATTTTAAAGTTCGAGAGCATAGTAATAGTGAACACTTCGAAGATGATGCGTCAAAATCAAATTTACATATTTTGCACCCCCCCCCCCCCCCCACTGAAAACTATCCCGAACACGCCAAACTACTGGTAACCACGGCGCCGGTTACGCGTGCAGTATTTGCCGGCCAGCCGGCCGGCGCCACGTGCGTGGTGCACCTCTACGAACAAAAATGTCAAACGCGCCGCGGTGCGGTTCGCATGGAAGCGATTGGCAAGACCTTGTGACTTATACATTAACTATCTCCTTATAAGCTGTGTGGTCCGGGCACTTAAACCGTTAACAGTATTAACAATATTGTGTGTGTACACGTGTACGTCTACAATACTTGTCCGTGTGCACTGTCGGAGTATAAAAATATTAGTGTGTACGACGACGGTTTCAGCGGTTACAGAGATCGCATTACGAAATTAGCTACCGGTGTTCCCCGTAGTCCGCCCGACTGTCCAAAGGCGTCAGTAGCACCCACCCACACACACACACACACACACACACGAGTTTCCACCGCTGAACCATGCGTGCTTGTGTATTTCCACCGATCTCCTTACGTTCTAAATTCCCAAGTGGTGTGTACGGCGCTATTGTTGCCAAGGTTCGGTGAGATTTAGTGAAAAGTTGAAGGTCCCTGAGGTCAACCGGTTGTCAATGAATCATTTGTCCGCGGACACGCCGTACACCACACAAGCTCGCATTTTTCTTCTCTCGCAAAGCACTAGAATAATACGGGTGCGTGGACTAAATGCGCTTTTATTGTAACCAGGTCACGCAATCGTGTGACGGCGACGGACGGACGGACGGTCACTCGCATGTGTTCGTACGCGAACAAGTCGTCATCGTTATAACTGTATCAATTATTATTCCCCCCCCCCCCCCCCTCGGGTATTTACGGTTTTATTATTATTACTATTATTAGTAGTGTTGCTCAACTACATCTATGTATGCGCGTTTGCACGCATTGGAAGCGTATCAGGGACAACGTATATTCACCCGTTTTCAAGGGTAACTTTACACGATTTTGCACCGTACCGTGAAAAATGTCGTATTCAATATTAGTTGAGAGTACACGTTCCGATCTTGGGTTACAATGTTGTACGCGCTGGATGAAGTTACAACACGCGTAGTCGGTGCATGATACATACATAGAACTTGAACGTTTTTGTCCCAAAACCATAAGTGTTAAGCGTGCATGACATGGATAGGGACGGGAAGAGATTTTCGTGGCGAGTTTGAACAATTTATGTGAACGCGCACTGGGGGATACAAGGCCAATCAGTACGCTTCCCGCAACTGTATTCCATGGATCCACCTTGTGTTTGCATAATAATATGATCGGTTTTGACTCCAAGAGACGTTCTCCTGGTGATGGCGATGAGTGTCGTAGGACGTTGGCATATATTGCACGATTGCTCGAGTTGATTTATTTCGATCGCTTCGGCCGCGATACTTCGTGTGATTCGGTGACCAAGTGCGTTTATGCAAAGAACACCACGAACCGAACGAAACACCCGTTGAGAAATGCATGCGGTTGGCTCGACCGTCTGCTCGACGGTGACATCACCGAATGTTTAACGATTACTAAACTCTTCGTTTTCAGCCTCGAGATACACACGATGTCGCCTAGGGCGCTGTTGTTTTTTCTTTCTTGCAATACCTGTTTCTGAAATTAACGCTTGGCGATATCGCGCACCGACCGAGACTTGTAGTTAAAACATAAAGAGCTGCGTATCCGAAAAACCGAACAGATTTCGGCCAACGAGACTGGCATTGCGCAACGTCAATTAATAAAATATAACATTTCTGTACAGATTGTTTTACGCTACGCGCGTATAACACTCACACAAGCCGCGTCACCGCCAGACCGTATGTGCATTAAATACGACAAGTCAACACGCGTACACGTAATCCCGTACGGCAAGGGCGCGCGAGAACAGCGAATGTCGCGAAATCCCCGGAGATCACGATTTTCTGCGATAAGGTCTGAACGACTTTATTACAGCTTACCGCGTTGTAAATTACGGCCCCGATTTCGAGTGAACGAGAACGTTCGGTTTACCTATTCGTATACGTTGCACTACGCGCCGACACGAATGAATCGTATTTAATACGCTGTACATATCTATGCGAGTATACAAGACCCACTCCGTGTTTTCAGAAATACATTGCGCGTTTTGTTACCGTTACGTGGGCCGTACGATTTCGCCGAACATTCGGACATTATCAAAACGATTACAATATTTATGTTCGAAACGATACGCATAACGCGCACGCGATAATTCGAAACGTAGAAGCCGGATGAAATTATAGATCTCTCCGGGACGCGGCCGGAGATCGATCGGTTCGGAATCAATAATGTAATGTAAACGTTATTATGCACGGCGATGATTATCGCGTGTCAACTTTTATTTTTTTTTCTTTCTCTTTCGCGTGATATAACAAAAGTTTCAATTAAACGTCGTACACGAACGTATAATATTACGGTCGGACGATGATGACGGACGCGTCGCTGTTGCGCAACGAACCCCTCGTCGCCGCCGCCGCCTCCGTAGTGGTGGGCACGCGCAATGGGTGCGTAAACATAACCGTCCGGCCGTTCGGTCGCCGTCGACGGACAAGCAAAACGCGCTCTCGGAACGGATCATTAAGCCGAAACTGTCACAAGGTCGGACACTCCTACACGGGAAAACGTATTTTATTATAATCATTTTACAATATATATGTATATACATGTTACAATTAATGCTCTACGTACCGTCTCTAATTGAAACGCGTGCAGCTTTTTCTTGTCCGGGTACCGCCTCCTACCGCGTGTAGCGGCGCCCGTCCTCGGCCGCAGGTTTACAGCCGTTCGTACCGCGTTCGAGCTTACGTCGAATTATAAAACGATTATTACACTGGTTTTGGCGTTGTAATATTTTTGTATTGGCGTACACGCGAGTTGAGCAACTGTGTATACGGCATAGGTGTAATGTCGTCAAGCCATCCAATAGGGTATGATGCACACACGCACCACGTCCCTATTGGTATCTGGGTCAGACTCGTTTCGATTTCGGTAAACAAGATTTGACAAATGACGACGCGATGGCCTACGGTGAAAAAATGACGATCGCTATATTATACACAATTGCGATGACCGCGGGACCAAATCGGTCGAACCTTTTTTTTTTTTACACAAAATTGTTTTTATACGCACGCAAAAATCTGTACGATTTATGTATACTAGTAATATCTATATACTGAGCGGTATACATACGGTGTATCGCAGCGGCTGTACGTAGGTATACGTTATACTCGTCCCGAGTCGTGCGTTCAAGTCTCCGCCATCGTTGTTCCCACGTTGTACGATTTATTATAAAACTATTGTTGCAAAAAAAAAAAAACGTATTTTGAATTCAATTTTTTTCCGCCGTTGCATTAGCGTTTACCCGTTCGCAACGATCATAATACGATAATCTTAATAACAATTATTCAATTTGCACCGGATCGCCACGGCGTTGTGTTGGTAATGTGCACGTACTACGTGTAGCACAAACGCCAGCGGCCCAACAATCCGATAAAGCCCAAGAATTTCTTGGTGTGACCAGCTCCACGCGATAATAATAACAATATAACGTCAGGTATTAATTGTCGTGAAACACTAATCTAAAAATATTTCACTAAGCGCTGACCTCAAAGTTCGAGGCTGTCCGCTTCTCCGGTGGAGGTCTCCATTGTCATAATAATGTTTCGACGGCGCGCGCGAGCCGCACTGCTCTGTTTACATTTATTGGCATCTATCACCACCGCGGTGAATTATTACGATACGTGACGTTATTTCTTTCGTCCCGGCCCGAGAGACAAAAATATGTTATCGTTAAAATGCAAATCAATTTAATGGGTCACACAAATTGTAGGTTGTTTTTCGTTTGGCCTCCAGTCACGAATTTGTCTCGGCGCGAGTAATGATCACGAAGCCAGCCGCCGCCGCCGATCATGCGGGTAATGATTTCATTACGCGCGCGCTGCACACAACAGTCCCCGTACGCACGCCGCCCAGTTATAATGGAGTCTTCGCATATTATTATTGTGTTTATTGTGTTCGAAAATATTAATAGATATTTGTAACGTTGTTAAATAATCGAGGCACTCGCAGTATACATACCCATCCCCCACCACCTAAAGTATGCATTTTTTACAAGGACTCCTAAAAATGTTATTTTAAAAATGGTAAAAAGCTCATAAAAATAATGCGAAATGTTATGATTCTTTAATGATGTCTTACCTGAAACACTCAAAATATTATATTACTAATTATTTATAATACTTTAATGGTATATAAACAATAACTTGTAACATACAACTGGGTACTTTTTTATTGATATATAAACTGTATGATTGATTTTTTTATTATAGCAATTGTACTAATTCACTGAAGACAGTCAGTAATCAAAACGATATGTAATAAATCGATCATAAAAAATATCATTTACAATGATTGTTATATAATAATTTATAAGTCTTCAGAGTTGAGGGTCCCGGACGCGTTCCATGGCCGGACCGTCACTGTCCCCACATATATAACCCCCCCCCCCTGTGTAAATTAATCAGTATATTATACCGATATCAGCGAAAGTTCAAAAACCGCGTAATTAATATCGAATATATATTCGTTATGAATGTTTATACAACGCCGCGTGCGTACCTATATTGCCGAAGCGACTGCAGCCTTGTTTACACGTACGTCCTACGCGCGTGCACGACGACCTGAAAATGATGAATTATAATAATAATAATAATAATAATGATATCGTATCGTAATAATCATATAGTACTGCCGATTATCGAATTAGCCGCGCGTTCCTCGTTATAGTGCCCGTGTTCTACGCGGTGAACAAAACACAAACAATATTATAATTTACGGATACCGCACTGAATATGTAAATAGTGAAGTGCTGTATAAAATACGGACTGCAAACTTGTATTGATTTTGTAATGATTAATAATTGTAATATCCGTTCTCGTACATTGAACATATTTCATTCAGGAACGCCCGCCAAACATAATATTATGTTAAGTGTCGATTAAATGTATAATTGTATACCTACAAGTATATCAAGCCGTGCGTAAAGCGACTTTTCCTAGAGAATCTCTCTTCTCGTTTTTTTAATCCATTTTTTATGATTCGCTTTGTTTGTACCTCACTTTTACCTGTATTTATGACAATTTCATTATAGTTCACTTTAGACTCAAACTTGTTTAAATATAAATATAAATATAAAATATTTTAAATTATTGATTCAACACAAATATTTTTATAGTCATCAATTGAAGTTAAAAACGTATCCGACTGAAGTATTGTACTATTCAAATTAATTAAGTAAAATTAGTTGCCATTTAATAAATTTTTTTTTCGTGTTATGATTACATAATAGAGGTCATATATCTAAAGAATTGATAACTACGAGCTGTAAGTTTTATTGTAAAGAGCGAGATTATTGTTTTTCTTGGTCTACGCGTATTAGAACAAGGAACACCTAACAGAATAATTACACTACGCGCCCTGTGAACAATGCCTGGGCACGACTATGGTCATCATCGTAGTACATTGTCGTTATCGCGTGTAGTACCGTCACGGAAACGAACGCAGAAGGAACACGTGTACGCGCATGTGGTTTGAAAAATCGACATTAATAAATCGTCCGAGAAAAATCTCTGCTGGTGATTTTGTCCCCGAGCACTTTGCATATTGTAGTATCGCTGCACGGACGTGAACCGCAGCAACGGATCGACCAGCGACGTATTATCGCGCGCATTTTACTCGTACCGTATCGAAATACAGTCGACGTCCATATGACGTGCGTATTACGAGAAAATTGTTTGGCGAGTATAATTGATCGAGAGCGTTTACGGTGCTGGCTGGTATCGTCGGTTAATACAATAATATTATCTATTATTTTGGGCGCGCGTACGTATTATGTTACAATGATAATAACACGTAAAATGCTGATCATTTAAGTTACTCAACAGAGCACACGAAACGGTCGCGAATGCGTTTTAGACGTAAGATACGTATGAAGGTATGTATCACCTACTCGGTGTGTTTCCAGTTTCGATCATAACAATAAATAATTATCTCCATCAAACGCATTTAACCGGTTGAACAAAAGCAAAAAAATGTTTTCGAACGCGTCGCCAATTCTAATATTATTTACCCATCGGATTTTGGTCATCGTGCATTGACAAAACAATATTTCGTACACGTGCAAATGACAGGGGCGTATTTAGACTTACTTCTAAAGGGGGACTCGATTTTTCTTCAATTCAGGCTCAAAATTTACAAGTTAAATTGTTGGTAATATTTAAGTCAGGCAAATCCATAATAGTATGTGTTTTTTTTAATCTAATACCGGATTCACTTTGAATCGACTTTTGTGTAATTCTATTTTAACACCTGTCTGTGTTTTGAAAGCTACGCTTGTGTTTTATTTGATTTTTCACTAATTATGAACCCGACAAAAAACCCAATTCAGTATTCACAGCAACGTGTGATTTGATTTCGTTATAAAATGATCCACATTAAAAAAAATTTGAATTGTGTACTTCACGTATAATCAATTCCTTAAATACGGATTCAGGGGGGCGATTTCCCTAACCCTCCTAAAATACGTCCATAGCAGTCGAACACGATCCATAAATGTGTAATAATATAAGATCATCGCAAGGGCCGTCGTTCTGCATTACATTACGCTCACTTGGTTGTATCACCGTTTCAATGCCAGTGTGTACGCGATATAAAAAATAAAACAAAAAACAGCCTGTAAACTATGTGATTTACTATTTTTTACTATCACCATAACGACGCTTTCTGACATTCTCTCATTCCTCGCATAGTTGCATGTCATTATTATCACTTAGCACTGCGTCCTTGTGAACCGCGGCGGCGACCGAACTCGACCGATAGAAAATACATTATCCGGTACCGTAAAATTATGTTATCAAATATCTGGTTATTGTTGTTACGTGAACACAACGGTGCGGCGGTACCCACGCGCGTGCAGACAACGTCGTCGTCGGGAACTAAAAGGGAAAACGAATTTTCGGCATGACGCTGCAAGCAACCACGGTGTAAAGTACACGACGACCGTTATCGAATTGGCATTGAATTATTATATCAAAAGCGTGCTGTGTTGCGTCATGATATTTAAACGCGAAAACGATTCGACTTTTGAAAGAATAAAAGATTCGTTGAAAAAAAATCAGCGAAAGAAAACGTTGACGAACTAATCACTTTTCGTTAAGCTTTTTAAGGTTATTAAAATTCAAACAGTAAAAAAAAACTCATAAATGTTTTAGGTTTTTAGACGACTTGTATTTAACATTCAACATTTGACACAAAGTAATTCCGACGAGATTAACAGTTTTTTGGCTAAGAAATTTAGTAATATACATATAATTGTACGCGCAAGAACAAGATGTGTTATCTGATACTCTTCCACGAAACGGTATTGATTTTGAAACTCATAATAATGTCACTATATACGTCTAGTGTCCATTCGGTTCATTCGCAACCAGCCTGTGTCGTTGTCCTAATGATTCTGTGTACACGCGCCGAACCAAATGTCATTACTCTTACGTTTCTACTGGTAAAATGTCAAATCCTTTTACGCCATTGTACACTTGTTTCGCACATCGTTATACTATACGCAACCGGGAGCGAGATCCGTGAGATAAGTCTCGGCTCCGGCGGTTTTCTATAGAAATTTACAATAAAGAAAAAAAAAATTAAAAAAAAAAATAAACTCGAAATGGCCATTGAAATCGTGTGCGTAGAACTGTACACATGCGTGTACATACATATATAAACGAAGTTACATTCGCGATCTGTGCGTACAGAAAAAAACGATTCGTAACAGTATTATAATGCTTACGTTATTTAATTAGAATGTTTGATTTTTTTTTTTTTTTTTTTTTTTTAATTTTATTTCGACGAAATCCGCGCGCACAGCGACTTTTACGCGAGACCGGAGCAACAATTGCACCGAGCGTAGGTCTCAAACATTGTAAAACAGTATAGTAGCATAATAAATTGTTAGATCACCACAAAACTTCAGTTAACCCGTTCACTGGGCGTCGTTGCTGTAAAGCACAAAAAATGTTTATGCACAATACCCCCGCGTACACACATAACAATAATAATAATAATATCGTAAACGCTTTATCTTATAAACGTGCGTGGATAAATATAATATGTAAATAAATAACAAATATACCGCGCGCGCAGTTAAAAAACCGTTTTCCAATACGTATCAGCTGACAATACGCTCGTGATTGAGTGAACTTGTTTTGTTGCAGTTATTCAACTTAATTACACAACGTGTATTTTTCTTTTCGGGATATCACGATCGCATATTATTTATTATAATCGAAACGGGTTATTATTATTTTACATTGCGTTAAACGTACGTATATTGTCCGCATGATATTGGAAACGACGAAAAATTTTAGCGTCCATGACGATTTAATCGGAGTACGTCCGTTTCGCAACCACGCGTTGGCGGGGGGCGACGACACGGTGTTTTAAAATCAAAAAAGCTGGAATGAATTCTATTCAATTTTTTTTTTTTTTAATTAAAATTATTGCAACTCTTTAGTATATTACTTGTTGAATAATGTGTTACAAAAAAATTTAAAAAGAAAAAATCCTGCTGCCTTGTAGTTTCAACGTATTAACAGCTTACTTTAGGTGGTTCATATGATGGTAGTTTATTTGTAACTTCAATGGTGCCAATATGCTTACTAGTGAAATTGATAATCATGTTATATGGAAAAATCTTGCTTGTTCTTCAATTTGATTTTGTAAACCAATCCGTGTGCAATATGCTAGGGAAACTACAAAAATGTCTAAAAATGAGGAAATGCACGAGTATGTAAGTCAACAAATTAGCCAACTTACTCCATATATACATAATAGAGATACTGTAGCTAAGTTCTCGATGGAATTTACTATGATTAATGGAAAGGTATGTAGTGCAGCGATAGAGACTTCATCAATAATTTGTCACATTTGCAAACCAAACATTTCCCAAATGAACAATTTGGAAAAATTTAAAAAGATAACCGTAGATCAAACAAATTATAGGTATTTCTACAACGTCAATTTAAGAATAATGGTGTAATATTTTATTTTTATTTTTTTATTCTATAGTTTTGGATTATCTACACTGCATGCGTATGATGTTTGAATGCTTGCTTCACGTGTAGTATTGATTAGACTTATTATCGTATAGACTTTAAACAGTAGAAGGTAATTGATAGAATAAAATTCATTGGTTAAACAACGTTTGTATGTAACTTATATTGTATTTTTGTAGGTTAACGAAAAATCACATTAATAAGTTGTTAGTCAAACAAAAAAAAAAATTCAGAATGATTTCAAAGAAAAAATGGGTTTATTGTTCGAATTTCCCAAACCAGGTTTTGACCGCATTAACTTCTAGAAGATTTTTCAAAAATTACAGTGTATCATCTGAAATTACTGGTATTGACGAAACACTTATTATTCAACTCGGAGTTATTCTTCAGTGTTTATCAAGTGGACAAAAATTACATACAGATGGATTTGAAAACTATCGCTGAAGAACTGCTCAATTATACGTACATTTATATAAATGGTATTATATGCCTCCCAGACTGCACAAAATTTTAATATATGGGCCATCTGTAGTAGCTTCATTTGCATTACTTATTAGCCAGTTGAGCAAATAAGTCCATGAATCGAGGAATAAGGACATAAAAAAATACAGAGAATACTTTACAAGAAATTCGTCTCGTATAGAAACTAATTGAGACCTATTCAATAGACTTTTTTTATCTTCGGATCCAAAGAAAAGTGGACTTCACGAAGCAAAGAGAAGAAAAAAGTCGTTTCCCTCTGAAGTAGAAAAATGATTTGATACAAACATTTTCGATAGTGACAAAGTATCGACGAAGACGAAGATACTGAATAATCTGTACACTTTATTATATCATACGATACTTACTTACTCAAATAAAAACTAAATAACTAATATTTACCTATTTATTTATTTGTTACCAACTATGAAAAAAAATAATAATAGAATGTGTGTATAAGTATATAATTAATAATCTGATTGTTTTTTTTTTTTGTTTTCTATAACGCAACATTTGAAAATAATTGGTTTATTCCAGCTTTTTTCGCGTCCCCTCTGGACTATTAGTGTCGTGCGTGTGTGCGTTTGTATATATATTCGTGTACATGTTTGTGCGTGCGTGTGTGTGCGTATAGTGGACATGTTGATGGACCGACGATCAGGGGGTCCTCGCCGGGGGGCAACACGATGCAACCGTCAGATGGCACGCGAAAAAAATATTATTATTGTTGTTGTTATTCTTATTATTATGATTATGTATTATCTCGACGACAGTTTGAGTTATCTACCATCTCGTCGTGTGTTTTCGCGTGTGCGCGACAGTCGATACTTATCTGAGCGGCGGCGGCTCGTCGAGTTGAATATGGGACGCCATCGAGTACAATAATATTACAAAATAATAATAATAATAAAGCCTTCGGACACACGAATTATTATTATTAATATTGTAGTTATCTGGACCGAATTCTTTTCGATTTACCACTACTAATTTATCTCTCAATTCCTAACTCGCGGACATAACGCAATATTATCTAGTAGAATTTGATTCTCTCTCTTTCTCTCTCTCTCTCTTTATTTCTGTATCTCTTAACGAGTTATACGTTTGTCCGAGTGATTAATTATTTTCTAAGCACATCTGTCGTCCTTTCCGCTCCTCACTTCTTCATCACCCGGATCTCACTGTGATGACTAGAATATGTTGTTAACATGTTTGAAAAATGCGCAATAGCAGTAGTATATTTTGAATATTCAACTCCTCTCGATTTCGAACCATGATTCGCGTACGTGACGCTCACGGAGGAGATCAAATCCGCGAAATCGATGAAAACCAAAAAAAAAAAAAAAATAATAATAAAATGATCGTGAAAACCTACGCATCGTACTGGGTCGTGCGGATTAAATAAAAAAGCCAGTCACGGCCGTTCGTTATGTATATTACGAATTTAACGGATTTTTAACTGCAGTACTCTTAATCATTTTATTATTATTGCCGTCCAACAAAACGGTTCATATTGAACAATGTTCACGATCCAAAATACTTATTTATATTTATACATGTATGTGAATGTGTGTGTTTCACTTTAATAGTAACAAAATTAAAAAATACAAATAAATAAAAAAAAAAACCGGTATGTTATGTCAGTGCGTTGACTGAATTGTTAATGATTTTTATTCATTACATCGTCTAATGGTCTTGTAACCGAGTAGCCTAAGGGTATAATTTTATGTACCACTAATGAACACGAAAACCGAAGGCGTCACTATTATAAGTAAATTAATTGATGTATAAGTTTCGCGTAAGAACAAATGCGCATGAAAACTGATGTTTTGTTCCCGAACGATGTGATGTGATCTTCGATTTCGAATGATATGTCGCATAAATCGACCGACAATTTGCGATCATCACATTTGTGGCCGGTGTTCAATATCGGGGTTAGAAAACAGAATACACATCGAATGTTTTGCGTGTAAAAGTCGAGTACTCGGCGGACCTGCGTTATCTAACACGGTTCGTCTAGCCCGGTGCACATATCAAGGCCGGCCGTATGCGGTAAACTATAGTTATAAAATGTTATGAACAACACTCAGTGTTATTTCATCAGGTCACTGTGCCGCAATGGCTATAATATTACATTATCCGTAAATTGATATTTTATTTTGCGGTTCAACCGTACCTTGGACACTGCAAAAAAATGGCCGTTATAATGATTGACAATAAAACGATGATGTTATAATTAGTGTTAAGATGTTGATGACCTAAAAAAACACATAAAATACCCTAAATATTCCAATAAATTAACTTAATAAATTACCAAAAATTCTACTTAAATAAATAAAAAAAATGTAATTTAAAAATATTAATTTTTAATAGAAATATAGTTGTGTTAATGGGTATCAGAGTAATTAAAAATATGAATTGTAATATTAAAAGACAAAAGTATACATTTAAAATTTAAGTATTAGGAATAAAAAATGATTAAAAATAAATTAAAAAGTAAAATAGAAATAAAAACAATTATATTAAAAATATTCTAATTGATTTTCATATTTGTACGATGAAAAATGTCATTTAACATAAACGAACTTCAGGTGAACATACTTGAAGTATACCGTGTCATCAGTAGTTAGATCTTTTGGAATATATTTTCCTCCACAAGCGTGTATGATCAACATGTGTGTGAAAAAGTACTAGTTTTATAATTGTATAACACACGTATGGTGAGACAAGTGCTATCATTAGCAGATAAGCAACTCAGGCAATTCCCTAAAGCCTTGCACTTCAAATAAACTTGAGGGCCCACAATTTGTCAAGTTAGAATAGTTAGAATATTAAGATATATTTAAAAGTACCTAAATATATTGTATTGTTTTTGCCTAGGTCCTTGCAAAAGCTTGCAATATCACTGGTGAAAAACATAAATCAAAATCAGATAAAAAAAAAAAAATCGGTATTGTACGATGGTGCCAAAATTGTATCGTATAAAAGCGCCAAAATCTAAAAAAAAAGATACCTACTTTGTGCCATTATTAATAGATATTAAATAACAGATATTACATTTAAAACTATATCATTCAAAAGCTCCAAAGGTTCTTCGATCGACAAATTTATTATTAGGTTACGATAGATTGTCACATCGTGATCACTGTAAAAGCAGTTTTGTGTTATAACATATTAATAATTAATTCGTTAACATTTATTTTACAAAAACTTTTACGAATAAAGATGTTGAGTAAATTTTTATTTAAAGAGCAAAAATATAGATTTATTATATTCGATTTGTTATATTTATAATTATCTGTTTGCATACTTTGTTTTGGTGCAAATAATATGTCATTTTTGTACCTTTGGCGATTTTTGTCATACAGCCGATGTTACTGAGTAAATCTTATCGGTACGCGATAATTTAATCCTATCGAAAATCCCACAATAATAATAGTTAAATTTATTTTTTCAAATATTATTCAAATCTCAAATTTAGGAAAAATGCCTCTCCTTGTAGAATAACTATAAAAAAAATGAATATATGTAAAAATATAAAAAAAATGTATTTTTAGAAAAAAAAAAAAAAAAAAAAAAAAAAAAAAAATGTAAAATCAAATTAGTATATTCTGAATTAAGGAAGCATGATACAAATGTTTTTCTAAGATAGTATTGTACAGAATCAAAGGAAAAAAATGCAAAAATCATCAAAACCCTAACTCTAGTTTTAACATAACATATAGTACATTAAAGTAATCGGTACAGTATTGTAAACTATGAGTACCTGCAAAACATATCGATATATTTTTAAAATTATAATTATTTTTATTATTATAATTAATTATTATTATAACTATTATTATTAATATTACGATTATTATTACTATATTGACCAGGGGCAACGTTGTTGCATTTACAGACACACACACACACACACAAACGCATAACCGGCCCCCTTGGTAACCACACCCAAACGGTTCGGACCGAAAACTCGCCTCGGGGGCTTCGACTGGTGACAAAGTGATAGTGATCTGGAACGAGTAGGGGATAACCGTTTTTCAGCCTCCCGACAGAAGTGGGATGCATTATGTATAAAATCCTAAACGCGGACTGGCACTTGGTGATTGGTGTCCGTCTAACGAACCGCATCGAATCGTGCGCAACGTATCATAATAATAACGCAGTGTTGTTCGTCGTGTCAATTTAATTTCGATTTATCCGCGGGTTTAAGTGTTGTATTTTTTTTTTCTATCAAACGTCCAGAGAATCTTACCACCGTCATGGGATTTAAGGTACGTGAATATCGCATTGGATCTAGATGCCTTATAAGTGTCCAAAACCGTTTCCGAACTAGTCCAACTACTCCGCTCGTAGTTTGAACCGCGATCGAAAAATATTAATCGTTGTTCGCGACAACGTTTCGTATTCCATTCAAATACTCTAACCATATCCTGCAATCAAAATTTAAATATATTTATTTATTGATAATATCTATTTTACTATGTACATTTTTTTTTTTTTTTTTACGATCGATACACAATTTGTACGCGTAAACATAATGATTAATATACGTACTGCACGCTTGTAGTATGTTTGAAATATATTGAAACTACGGAAACGCGTTCATAGTTAAACATAAATTTCAAAAATTTTATATCTTATTTTATGTCAACGTCTAATGTGTGTGTAAAAAATTAATTCGTTTTTTTAAACATAAGGTATTAGCGGTTACGCTGTTGTTGGCCGTCAGCTGCAGCGCCCAATACGAAGCGGCAAGCCATCAACACGACGAGGGATGCTCTCATCCACCGAAATACGGACCCTCGAAACCCGAATATAGCCAATCTCTAGTTTCTTACTCCTCCCCGGCGCCCAAGCCCGTGGCGTACTTCAAACCGGCTAGCTACGAATCGGCAGCGAGCTACTCGGCTCCAAGCTACTCGGCCCCGAGCTATTCGTCTCAGAGCTACTCGGCTCCGAGCTACTCGTCTCAGAGCTACTCGGCTCCGAGCTACTCGTCTCAGAGCTACTCGGCCCCGAGCTACTCGTCTCAAAGCTACTCGGCCCCGAGCTACTCCGCTCCCAGCTACTCAGCGCCCAGCTACTCTTCTCAGAGTTATGCGGTTCCCGAACCGAGCTACGCTTCCCCGAGCACTCCGAAATACTCTTCAGCCAGCTACACCAACAACTACAAGCCAGCAAAGGCCACGTACTCCGCTCCCAGCTACTCGGCTCAAGCATACAAGCCAGCCGCGTACACTACGCCCAAATATGAAGCCCCGCAATATGTGTCCAGCACCACCGAGTACACTCCTCATGAATACAAAGGCGATTACAAATCGGCTGCACCATACTCCGTGACCACACCAAAATGCGACGATGCTTCCCAACACGAATACTCCACTCCAGCTCCGTCTTACTCCTCATATTCTTCGGCCCCAGCTTCTTACGCCAAGAAACCCGCCTACTCCTCGTCCAGCTACTCTTCATCCAGCTACTCCGCTCCGTCTCCCAGCTACGCAGCACCCAGTCCGTCTTATTCTCCAGCACCGGCCAGCTACTCTCAACCGAAATACTCGGCACCAAGCAGCTATTCCTCATCCAGCTACTCTTCGGCCAGCTACTCCACTGCTGCCCCGAGCTACGCCGCACCAAGCCCATCTTACTCTCCAGCACCGGCCAGCTACTCTCAACCGAAATACTCGGCACCAAGTAGCTACTCCTCATCTAGCTACTCGTCGTCCAGCTACTCCGCCCCAGCTGTGAGCTACGCCGTACCCGAACCCATTTACGCTTCCCCGGCCGCTCCTAGCTATTCCACACCGGCTCCGAGCTACGCCGTACCCGAACCCATTTACGCTTCCCCGGCCGCTCCAAAATACTCCGCTCCCAGCTACTCCACACCGGCCCCCAGCTACGCCGTACCCGAACCCGTCTACGCTTCCCCGGCTGCACCCAAATACTCCGCCCCCGCTCCCAAATATCAAGCGGCCAGCCAAAACTCGTATTCGAGCAGCAGCTACAAGTCCGCCAAGCCCGCGTACTCCGCATCGGCCGAATACAACAAACCCGTAGTGTACTCGACCCCGTCGTCTTACGTTGCCGTGTCGCCCGTTAAATGCGACGACCACGAGTACGCCACAAAGGCTCCGTCATCCTACTCGAAACAATCATACGCCCCAGCACCGGCAGCTTACTCGTCAGCCTCGTACTCAGCACCGAAACAATCAGCACCGATCGCCGTATACTCCGCTCCGTCCAGTTCCTACAGCTCGTCCAGCTCGTCCGCTTCCTACGGCCCGTCCGCTTCCTACGGCCCGTCCGCATCCTACGGCCCAGCCACCGCCCCCGAGTACTCCGCCGCCCCGAGCTACTCGTCTCCGTCGTACGCCTCGGCCGCTTCGAGCTACGGATCTGCTCCAGCGTACGCGCCATCCGCTCCGGCGTACACTCCCGCGGCCGCTGCTTACACACCGGCCAAGACTTACGCTAGCTACGTTACACCACCCAAGACCGGACCGACCAAAAACGTTGTCAACACTCACTTGGAAAATTACGTAAGAGCACCTACGATTTGATTTGTATTTTTTAATTTAATTTCACTTCTTCGCATACGGAGTACCAATTCGTTTTTTGTGAAAATTAAATTCGACAAAAATGCAAAACGTTGTTTGCGCACGAACAAAATATGCGGAAATGAGTGCGGACCGCGCAAACGTTAAGCGTAGGAAAAATACGGTATGTTTTGTACTCTCGTACGGGTAAAATTGCATTGTGTGATCGCGATCTATTGAAACACAAAAAATTGTACTGTACGTATGCGTAGCGTGTGCGTGCATGTGCTCGTTAGCTGAATACGAATTCCATGACCCAGCGATTTATTGTGTTTTTTTTTTTTTTTCAGGACGAGAACCCGAGATACGCCTACGAGTACAGCGTAGACGATTCGTACACCGGTGATAAGAAGAGCCAAAAGGAAGAACGCGACGGTGAAGTTGTGAAAGGAGAATACAGTCTTGTCGAACCCGACGGTTCCATAAGAACTGTAACCTACTACGCCGATTGGGACAACGGTTTCTTCGCCAACGTCTCCAAGACTCCGGCTGCAGGAGCTAAATACTAATTTTAAACAACTCGCGCGTTGCATGTACTTTTTAACTCTTTTATGACAGTTTATTTCATTTTTTTTTTATTTTTTTTATTTTTTGTACGTCTGATGTCATCATCATAACATTCGTAAATGTAACTCAACGACGACCCAATCACCGCCCTTCACGTATATTTTTTTAGACTCGGAAAACAGTATAAATTATCGATTTGTCGAGACCATCAGTGTAGATGCCGTTCGTTCGAATGAGAAAGATAAATGGAAATGTATAAATACACGATCTCACGACTCCGTTGAAAAACGTATCAACATTTAAACTTGATGCATTATGCACGTAAATGTCGGTGCATAACTGTCTACAAAAAATTAAAAATTAAAATAAATTCCAAGAATAAAACGCGATGAATTATTTCGATGTATATGATATATCAATGTGTAACGTTCTATCATAAACAATCGTTCTCGAAAGCCTACCACAACACAAAAGCGTTCAATCAACAATAACATAATACATTGTCCAATTTCAATAATGGAATATAATATTACGTTCTTCCTAATTCTTTACTTAATGCAATATTGTACATATTTATGATTTTCGATGTAAAATTATTATTATTATTATTTTTTTTATTATTATTATTATAGTTATTATTTGTATTGCTCTTCGCGCGTACACACAATCTTCATTCGATGTTGGCGTTTTATAATTACCATGTGTATTACGACCAAAAGTTATTGTAGTATATATAAATATTACTTTTTTTTTTTACTTATATAAATGAAAAATTCGTAGTTACCAACCACATATATTGGAATTGTGTTTTATTTTTTGTTACGGTGGTGGCGACGACGACCATCGACGCCGTCTCGTGTAGGTATCTCATAATAGTAGGAGAAAACGCCTCGGGGCCTGTTATCCGCGAGATTTAGGTGACCCGAACGTGTCGTGAGGCGGCGGTGGTCTTCTGAAAACCGGTCCGAAGCGCCCCCGAGGCTGATATATATATTTCGTTATTTATGTTAATCGGTCTGATGTGGGAGCGATACATATATATACGTATAAAAGTGTGTGTACAAACAACCACCGCACGTATTTATGTGCTTTATTTTCTATTCCGACGAGAATGTTGCAGCGACGGCCCTCACAGCTGCTGCAGCTCATTGCCAAGACAAACGTGTGTGTACGTGTGTGTGTGTGTTTCCAAAATGAGAAGTTACCTAGTTATGCAATATAATGAGACCGACCTGGAACTGTCATACGTACACGCGCGCGCGCGCGCGCGCGCACAGAGGCAATTGGGTGAATTACGCGCTTTCCTGTTACGACGACGACAATGCGGTGTATTATTTTTTTTAATTTTAATCCTTTCTCACAAACAAAACACAACCCGCCTAGACGGCGCACGGTCGTTAACGAGTCGCAGTCGATCTCTGATCGCCAGTCGATTTTCGCAGTGCGTTTTTACGCTCAATCGCCGGACCGTCGACCGCTCTTACATAATAACAATACACTCGTAATGCGTACCGTAACACGCGTTCGATATAACAGATCTCGAACGGATCAACAATCGAGATCGAAACTTATTTTTTATCCTCCCTACTAGTGCCGTTGGCACGCGATCAACCGACGGCGCTATTGGACGCTACACATTTCGACCATGAGCTGTCGTCGAGGACGGAGGAAAAAAAAAATCGTAACAACAACGATTATATAACGTACAAACGGTTGTTAAGTTCGCGAGACAGGTGCAAAAAATGTACTACCGCGCTCAAGGCTCGCTGGACACGTTGATCAAAGGCGACGTGCAATTGAATAACGTTCTCGTAACACGACACAAGATCGCGGAGAAAGCGCCTGCGGCAAAGCTCACCTGTTGATCCGAAACGAGCCCGACCGGAGACGTTCCCGTCGCTTCTACCCCGTGAACAGGGCTTCAATGACCGGCCCGGTGCCGGATTTAATCATTGTACCGCTTTAAGTGCTAAACAAATTTCAGCTTATTAATATGAATATTTTTCCAGTCTAATAAATGTTATTAAAGCGTACACCAATAGTTGTTTCCTTTGTTACTTAAAGTTTTAATGTTGTAAAATAAAAATATACAGTTGCATTTATTTTAGTTCTCGTTGCATATAATAAAAATTTAATTTTAAAAATTATTTGCCGCCCTTGAGAAATTGCTGTCCTAACCACTAACTTATAGTGTTTACTGGGAAATACGGCACTGGACCGAGTTAGGTTTCTGGGCAGCGGAATGGTGTACGCCCGACCGTAATGTTCGCGTTGGATATGTTTTAGGATCAATAAAACGAGTTTCGCGGTAATGACTGTTGCGAGAACGTTCGTTTTTTGTCGAAACAAATTTATAACACATACACTAAGTGCAATACAAAAATATTATCCAATCTCTGTGTTTAATTAAAAAACTCTATACTTCTCCCCTCCGCTATACATAAATTTAACTAAACACAGTAGGTATACAAACAGCAAATATAACGACAGCAATTCTTTCTTGTTTCGATCAATATTTGAACGAAAGATGTTCGGAGTAGGTATTTCACCACGCCTGTATTACGGGTCTAGTACGCTTCGCAGATGCTATTTCGATGACATAACTTAAAATTGTATCTTTAAACCTTTAATACCCGCGTGTAAACGAACCGAACACCTATCTTTTACGTCGCAATGACATCGCCAAAATCGTCTAGTACCGTAAACACTAACTTCATCCAAAACATACATCGTTTGAAAAAAATGTCTCTATTCGTCTTAAGAATCATTTCGTATAAAATTTTGAAGTAAAAAGCTTAATACTTAAAAGTTCAAACGTACGCTAATTATACTGTAATAATCGATAATATTCGATGGTTCAAGATTTATTTTAATACAATAGTATACACGACTATTCACCGAATCGCCGGGTCGGTAAATTGCCGAAATTACATCGCCAAACTGTCCCATTCCCCTGCAGAACACGAGTAGCATCTTCGCGAAACCACACTTTCGGGGTGACGCATAACTGAGCGATTCATCATAATTACGAAATCGTATGCGATAGCCGCCCTAAGAAGTATTATTTAACTTCTCATGATTCCGGTTCGAAGGTTCCGTTTCGTTACCGCGGACGCCCGACGGCCATTATTATTGTTTTTAAGTACAGCTCGTGTACTTTCGTTTCGTCCACACGTCCGTCACGTATCGCGTAATAACATCGTACAAATTATTTACATATCCGCATACCATGCATAGTATCGTAATATTATTATATAGCTATGTTATCATCACCGTCATTGCATCGTATAGGGTCGACGGACCGAGTGTGGTTGGCAGTACATAGCGAAGTACTTACACCCAGCGACCGTTGCCGATTCCATTTGCTTTCGTGTCCACTGTCAATATTATAATATCGGTGTTACGAAACCCCCGATAATAAATTATAAAATTTAGAAAAATAAAATTATAAAATAGAATTTTCGTTAATAAAAAAAAATTACACATTAAAAACTCGCTTTCGCTGAACGGAATTTAGACAAATTTTAATAAATTCAATATGTATAGCGAAAAATAAGTTTGTATACAACAGTTTATAACAATTAAAGCAATAATGTACGCTGATAAATTATAAATAATAGAACGTTGGTTTGTACATTTCATAACGTATAGATCAGGTTACCAGCGGGCCGCATGTGGCCCACCTTGGAATGTTTGGGGCCCGCGAGATATCAAACATTTACATAAAAAAAAATTATTTTTTTCCCAATAGAATATTCTGGAATGTCCACACAACGCGGAAGCCTTATTATTAACAACATAATTGCAACAAACTATTAGATTCATCAACAAAATCTTTGTTCCCAAGTATTGTCGATGAACCATGTTATTCTATGTTAGTAGACATAAAAACAGTAAATTATATTCGATCACATGCGCTTCCGCATCGATGATTTAAAGAGTTTTCAAAAGAATTAGATTCAGAATACGGTTATAAAAGCAATACTAATTCATTCTATTTTTATTTTCAAATAATAAATACACCAAAACTTATTTTATTAATAATAATTAATCCTGTTTAAAATGTTTACTCCAAATTTTTTTGTATTGGAGCAAAATACAAATATAATTTTATATGTGGCCCGCGGATTCGTAATGTATTTTCAAAGTAGCCCGTAAAATCATTTGGGTTGGCTACCCCTGGTATACATACACATAATTACTTTTATCTATACACCTTATAAATGTTTTAATTCTTTTTTTGTTCGCAATTATTTAAAGAATTAAAAACATCATTTAGTACATTTTCGGTATCCAAGATGAACAGTATCGAAAGTGGTTTAATGTTCTCAAAACTTTATTTTAACATACTTTTTAAAGCTTCGAAACATAAATCTATAAATATGTACTACTCCCTCTTACCAATCAGTGTACTACCAAAACTACAAAACTGATTAATTTTAAATTTTAAGTAAATTTAAAGTAGTTATTAGGTACTATGTATAGGTACAATTAGAAAATAATATCCGTAAATCATATTTTTGAGGGTTGAAATAGTTTTGAACTCTGGACTGGACGTTAAACTCGTTAATCTTAGGTAATTTTGATATTTCTTTAATTTAATTAATCCAAAACGTAAAAATATATATATATATAAATTTTAAATTAAAGTTTTATAAAATCTAAAATATACATATATATATAAAGTTAAATAAAATAATATATAACTTTTTCATTTGGTGTTAAAATATTGGCGACCCTCTAATAACATTTAGCGATCCCCTAAAGGATCGTGACCTCTAGGTACCACTGATCCAGAAAATTTCGTTAAATAGCGAGGTTTGACTGTATTATGAACGAGAAGGAGGGGAAAATCAAAAACTAATGGTAAAACTTGACAAGTATGCTCATGATGTTATTGTAACAGCTAGGTAATAAATTATTACACGCGTAATACGACCGAGCAGTGTACACACAAGCCGTTAACAATACAGGTATTCGGAACGGGTTCGAAGCGGTCGCTTTTACACGTGCGTAGATTTAACCAACGATGTCGGCCAAATATTGAAAAGTAATTAAAATTTAATTTACGAGTGATTAAACACTGTCGTCCCGTGGGGTGCACGCGAACACATTTTATTGTACAACCATGCTCACAAGAAGAAAAAAAACGCTTACCTTCGTAGTAAAAATAATAAATAACAAAAATAATAATAATATTATAATAACTTACTTTTGGTGCGATACCTGAACCACGGTATACAAAATAAAAATACGTTATGTGTTTTCGCCACTCTCAAAATCCGGTTATAACGAACATGCAGAACGTGCGCTTGAAAATAATTAATTGTCGTAAACGGTACCGAATAAATCATCAAACGGATTCGGAATAATGACGCGTATATTATTACGTGTATACATAATAATAGTAATAGAAATAATAATAATAGTGTGTTATCCAATGCCAGCCGTTTAGTTTTGAACTTCGCGTTAAACGCAACTGAAGTCACGCTGCGTTCATGTACGGTTTTAAAAGATATTTCAGTGATTATCGTAATACATAACAGTACTGCATATCTGCCGGTAAGTGAAACTCTATATTTATTTATCTGTAATTACTGTATTTGCACGTGTGCACTATATACACACATATATGCATTATATATATATATATATATATATATGAGTATATTTATTTTTTCCGATTTCTAAAACAGCGGAATCACCATTAGCTCTATTTAACAGCTATAATCACGCGTGTTACGGATCATCAATGTTGTGAACTCAACAAATTCCTTAATAATATTCAAAGTAGTAATTTCTGCAGTGTATAATATGTAATATTTCGATACTAATATCAACCGTTGTGAAATTTTTAACGTTGTTCGTATCACAATACGAATCACTATTGTTAACTTTATAATATATATATCGAGTTGCGACGAAATATAAATTTTACTTAAGCTCATTACATCGATTGGTGACCAGTAGGGTAAGCACTAACAGATTATGAACGTAAGCAATTTAAAGTAAAAACCAATACTGTGAAAACATCATGTCCGTTAGAACTCATCATTATTACATGATATTTGTTTTATCTAAAAACTCAAATTTAACTTCAAGGTTAGGTTAGATAAAAATTTAAATATTATAGAGTAAAATACTATCTTTATAGTAATAGTTTAAAATAATAATGCGATGACGATGGTTTTACTGTTTTATAAAATAGATTTCTTATTTAATATCTAATCGCCAATATATTTTATTTATTTAATGATGTCTTATCTCGTTGCAGACTGTATAAAAACGTTTTCAACACCTCTAGAAACGATTACTGTTATTATGTTGGATCATTGGATACATATTTTAACATTCATATGGATCGTGTGTTGTATTTATTTAATAACAATCAAGAGTGTTAACAGAAACGATAGAAGAACATCTTATTTTCTACAAAACGAAATACTCCGTGTTAAAATCGATAAAATAAGCGTAACCAACGCCGAAATAAGTGATCAAATATCAGCCTTGAATGAATTGTACACATTTTTAATAATCTGTTCAAGGCTTAGAAGATATTTAGCACAGTATATTTTACAGTCGATCGTTAATAAATCATAAAGTTAACATAATAATAAATCTATCCATTCATCAAGTATTACGTCTATATACTCGTATTGGTTCGCGACTGCAATGTTACTATAATAATTATATTATCTTCTACGCCTTATTATGTTATATCCGTAAAGGGCGACACGATATTAAAATAATCTGATGTGTTTTGTGTTTTCAGACTGAAATATCAAAACAGCATTGAGGTACTATTTCAACGCGATTTATACGGACAACTGATTTTGAATTTGTAAAAACAAAATTTTAAACGCATATAGTTGAAAACGCTTATTACGATGATATTTCAACTAAAACAATTACCAAAATTGTAATCGTATTTGTTTGGTTTTATATCTCATGTGCAATAAATTTTAATCGTATACAACGATATCGGTTACAAAGATTTTATTTTCAAAATAATATGGTCTTTATATTCACAAATAACAATGTCCACAGAAAAAAAAAGTTTAAATGTAAAAAACTTGAATCCGTGCTTAGTTGAAATAATGGAATTTGGGGGTGGATTAAAACCGATTTCAATCAGCTTTTAAATTTTCTGCTGAAACTTACAAAATGTTATACTACGAAAAACTCAAAACATAGAAAAGTATTCGATTTTTCGGTAAGAAAAAATAATAATACAAAACGAAGTTCCATTTTTTTGCTCTTTGTTAATTAATGCATTTCTATTTCGCATTATAGTCCCTCAATAACATAATGTACACGATCTACGACTAGTATAAATTTTCAAAATGTATATGTTTTAAAATTTAGAGATAAACAATACAAGAACCATGTTTAATAATTCACCTTCTTTTAAATTCTCTTTTATTACTCCGATACAACGGTCCGATTCCCTATGTCCATAGAGGATCGTCGTAAGCGTGTTCAACTGTGTTAATATTTAATATATTTTTATTCGTGTCCGCCAACCGTCCGAAGATTACGAGTATTTACGTCGTCAAATCTATTCGAACACCAAAGAGTTTTGGTATTACGCCAGTGCCGAGTTTAACGTGTTGGAAACCTTAGTAGAAGACACGAATGCGTTGAATTTCTCGAGGGTAAAGCAGTTGGCCCACGAGAACTACATGTCGTTGTTATTGGACAATTCAAAGCTGGCGGACGTCGATTAGCATTTCCGGTGGAGACAACAGATGTTCGACCATCTGAGCGATTTAGTGCAGTGGCGGTTGAACGGTTTACAAAATCCGCCAGACTGTAACGAAGCCAGGAAACTGATCTGCAATTCGACTTTCATCGACTTGGTAAAACGTTTTGTTGTAGCGTTTCTCTAATTTTTTTTGACAATCATTATTACGTAAGCTCATCATTCCGGTATTTGAACATATTTTAACTATAAATGTACTATTCACGGGAACTATAAAGAATGATTCGTTGAGTTGTTAAAGAGAAATGAAGCAGAATTTCTCTTGGAAGGTATCAGTTATTACTGTGGTGGTAGTCGAAAATCTGAGGGTGTGTTTTCAAAAAAGTCCCACGAAAAATGGGGTGAATATCTGTTGGATGGTCATCTACAAAATATTAGTGACGAACCGTGCCCGTCAGACAAACATAATAGCATACAGGTTGTACGTTGAAGATTTTCGCAGGATTGCGGGTTCACATATCGCGTGCATATCCTTCTGAACTGTTTGGTTAACGCGTACGTGAACGGAAGAACGTTAATAGTTCCGGCGGAAAATGGTTGGCTCATGCAAGGCGACGAGTGGGAGTCACTGTTTTTGCCGTTAAGTGACACATACCTTACGTCTCACGGCCAAACGACATTAAAGTGGCCCGGTATTTCACAGTGGTTTTTTTTCTTTTTTTGTTGCATTGTTTTCCCAATAATTACGTAACATCATCCTCCCCACGATGGTAACACGTTAATGCAGTTCGAAAAATTCTAGGTAACGAAGACGCTCAAGTGCTTTGGTTGGACATAACGCACTTCATCGATTTCCGAAATCCCAGTATTCCTCTGAGATACCCGAGGACCTCGCTCCCGCACTCCGAGTGCTGCATGGTGATCCCGTCGTCTGGTGGATCGGCCAGTTCCTTAAGTTCATTCTCCGATTTCGACCGTCTACAAGTCAAATGCTTGATGGGTTGTTCAACGATTTAAAATTTCAAACACCAATTGTCGTGTAACATTTTTGCTCGCAATTTTTTTGTTTCTACCAACAATTATCCTTGAAACGTGTAATATTTTATCGTAAAAATATAAATATTATAATTTTTATAACCCGTTCATTATAAAAATTAACATAATTATCAATTATTATAAATTAGTATTTTAAAAATAAATATCATCTCTAAATCGATTAACGTAAATCTAAGACTTTTAGATCATTTCGGAACGCTGAAACAGTTTTTTTAACATAAATTAATAATATGAAATTGAAAATAAAAATGTATGACATTCGATATGAAATTTAAGTAATTATAATTAATAAATGAATGATTATGATATATTATAATCAATGAATGAATAATTATAATTAATAAATGAAATTAAATATTACAGTTAATAATAATTAGATAATATATCCTTATACACCCATGGTCCACTCGTCAATATTTAGCAGTGTACTATTTCCTCAAATAAGAAAAATACGTAATGATATGATATGTTAGTTAATTTTAATAATTTTAGATTTCAAATTAGCAAAGATTTAAAACATCCGCCACATCGTTCGCTAAGTGAATACATGTCACACGTCGAAAAATATTACAAAATCAAGGAAATGGGATCGGGATATGAAAAGAAAAGGATTTATTTATCTACATATGATCCAAATTTATTGAGTGAAGTCAAGCATAAGTATATTTTAAACGTAACTTAAGTATTTTTATCGTATTTTTATCTACTGTGAAATTCTATAAATATCCAAATTATGAAATAATTAGTATTGTAGATCTACCTAAAAAAATTTCCAGTCAGGAAGATAATGCAAACCGAACGATTCACAATATCATAATTGATGTATATTTTTTGTCACGCTGTGATTATTTAGTTTGTACTTTTTCGCTCGATGTACGTTCAATTTTATAGTAAAAAAAAAAAAAATACAATATGTTTTAAAGTTGAAAATTATCCGTATCACTAGAAAATTAATTAAATTTTATTTTAAATTGCTTTAAGGTAACATAATATTGTGTTCTTATTTGATACAAATACTGAATTATTTTCAAATTTTCATATTCTATATATCAAATGAAACGATGATGAAATAGAGGGTGAAAAACATGCGTCATTCCATATTATTACCTGTAATAGGGGACATAAACGTAGAGTTAAACAAATTGGTTAATCTTAGTTAAGCCAGAGAGGGTTGTTAAGCTTAGGAAATCGTGACAAACGTACGTATATGCGTAGTTTAATAAAATACACATTAATAGTTAACACATTGAAGTAATCAAAGAAATATTGATATTGTTTTTTTCAATTCAAAATTTATTGAGAATGTTGAGTTGTTGACTTCAAAAACAACGAGTTTTTACAAAACCTATTACAGTTCTAGCTCTATTTCTACGACTTTTTTTTAACTTTTTTTTAATAGTAATTGCTCCTATACCACTGTCCTCTTGAACCAAGTCGGTTCAAAGCTAGGTATCGTAAATTTGTTATAAACCTAAATAATACACGTACACTCCATCGAAGTTGTATATAATTACGTGAGAAAATTATCGCAAATCAATGAATAATTCCACGTGTCTAAATCAAAAAGTAAACGTAGACGGATAGATTTCAACTAGATTGGTTTTTCAAAAACTGTCTAGCACGTGTCAAAATACAATGATATAGTTGTTATCTATTTCGTAGATGGGTCGAATGGCTTCCGAGATGATGAACACTCAGCATCCCGACGCTCCGACTCGATTTACTTCCTTAGATGGTATCTATAACTATCCGGGTGAAATGCGCAGACTAAACGTAGCCGTAATACCTCACGAGCCGACTGAAAACGGTGAAATCGAACTGCAGCAAGGAGATCTGATATCGCTATCGAACAACCATCGGAACGGTTCTTCGAGCGGAATGAGTTTGAGAACGAACCGTGCTGGTCGTTTTCCTTCGTTCAAGGTACGCGACGTTACGGGATAAGAAAACGGATGTTCGCGAATAAATCTGTTCGAGGAAATGTTTTCAGGTCACTCCAAAAGGGGAAACGAAAAACTATCCTTACTACCCCGTAGCCGTAGGAAATAACGATAAAGTGTGAAGAAAGAGTTGTAAAGATTAAAAAAAAAAAATGTAATCCAAATATTTTTGACGTAATAAATACGTATACATATTTCGATCGCAGTTGTAAATCTGGTGCGATAAGGACAATTCAACAGGACCAGCTGCAATCGAAACGAACGCAGTACGTGTCTTTCCGGTAAGTAACCCGTTGGTGAGCCGTGCTCTAGCGGGTGAGTCTCGAACGTGTGCGCACCGTCTCCCGACGATTCGTGTGGAGCTCTACGTATATTACGTGGTGGACGTGAAGGATGCGACCTGCTGCGTTTCGACGGCGAATACGAACACGCTGTTGCGGTTAAATGTGTTCAAATATTTGAAAATAAAACGCGCAACATTCTGCGTGTATGTTTTACACGCGCGTATGCCATGTGTAGGTATATTACAGCTCGACCTTCGGTTGAAATAATTTTCGAAACACCGCGATCAATCATTGCTTTCGAACGACGTGCATTGTAAACGATTATAACGCGCTCGCGTACTACGCGGTCCACAAAAGGTTCGACGAAGTGTTACCCACTCCCGAGTGCGCTCACGTCTCCGTCACGTCTCTGTCCGAGGAACGAAACGACCGAGAAGAAAGAGAAAAACCGCTCTCTGCGTGCACATCGCACGCGTCGGAATCCTACCCGCAGATTTTTCGTACTTACGTAACCGTTTGTTGTTATTATTTTTGTCGGCAAATCGTTTTTCTAGAACGCGTAATGACGTTGGACATTATTTGGATTATTTCGAATCATTTCGCAACAGTTTAATCTTCAGCGCACCACTACGATACGCGTTCGTAACAGCTGCAAGGATTATTTTATTTCGCCTACGACATGTTTACCCGTGCGGACCCGGACATCTCGGCGTGGCCATTTCGGCGTTAACCCATTTCGGCGTGCATTCAATTCTTTTTGACATATATTCTTTAATTTGATTTTTATTATAAACGTGCTGTATGCCGGTATAGTATATGATTCTAAACACGCTACATACATGATATTTGTGTAAATTATATAATGCGATACGGCATCGGCCAACAATAATAATGATAATAAAGATAATAATGATAATAATGATTATCCTTCTATATATCTAACATAATATAAATAAAATTAAAATAAACTAATGACAATTAATATCATGGACTATTGACCTTAAAAAACTAATGATGTCACGATTGTTATAATTATTTACAAGTTTTTTTAATCTTTTATCTACATCAACATACTTTTTTGTTCCGTGGTGAATTTTTTCTAGCTTCTAATTGATTATAAAATATATCACAACCAGATTGTTCTTTTCTCAAACAAGAAATGAATGTCCATAAGGTTGGATACTGTACATCCATTTATAAATTAAGTCATCTGTTGGCTGCCTCGGTATAGTTGTTAATTCTGATTTAAAAATCAAATTATTAAATATAAATCTAAAAGAATTGAATACACCCCGAAATGGATTTATGCCAAAATGGTTTACGCCGAAATGGCCACGCTAAGATGTCCTAGACCAAGGGCGGCCAAACGGTCGATCGCGGACGATTTCAGAGTCGATCATGTTAGAATTTATTTTTAGGCCACGTGCACGAAAATTAATCGTGGTGGTTATGAACAAATCGTCGATAAGTTTTATCTATATAGTTTTTATCTTTTATTCTGGTTTATAAAAAAAATTTCCAAGAAAGTCGATCTTCAAAGGTGATGTATAGTTTTAGTAGATCGTGGCCGAAAAAAGTTTGACCGCCTCTGTCCTAGACCGTTACCCGTGACGGCCGGTATACACGTTTTCCATCTATATTTTCAGGTATACATTTTTTTTCACGATTTGCAATACTCGTTACACTTGAAGTGAATGAACATTGTAATATTATAGCTAATTCTTCATCCTCAATTCACTTTAGTTTTCGTTAATTGCAGTACCAAATATTTTAACCATTTTAACTCGTACTTATAATTATATCAAGTGCACAGATTTCAATTCAAAGACACGTAAAATTGACGCACTTCGTTGTACGCAAGTCATTTTTCGATACGAGTATAATGTTACGGATGAGGCGTGAAAAATAGGCAACTCTTCGTTCATAAAAGAGTGTTGGCGCGTGGCACGTTTATTTGGAAACTGTTGAGAAAACCTATTGGGGGTCCTCATGACAAAATAATCGATTTTGCTCGTCTAGAATATTAAAATCGAAAAGCAAACTGTTATTCGCAATACATTATGTAGCTTTGAATCTTTCAATCTCTAATTGACCTACAGCTTTTCATTCTTTTTTCGTCGAAATTTAAATTAAATTTAAATTAATTTAAAATTAAATTAAAATTACAATCATTACAATTATGTAATCTTGATCACATCGCTCCGTCTTGAGCTTATCTGCATTGTACCACATACAACGGCAATCAGATGGGAACCAACTACAAAACGGGTGGGAAATAATGTCATTAATACAGCGGAACGGTGTTCATCGTGATAAATATAAAAAAATATTAAAACATTCGAATTTGCTGACAACGCCTATGATAGAAAATAAATGTTTATATTTGTAATGCCGCCGGTATAATGTAATTAATATAACTGTTGACATAACACAGTTCTAAGGAGGTACAACATACATACCGTGAAATGTTTACAGTGATAATACTGTTTAAATAAAATAATATGTTTCTTGGTAAAATGTGTGTCGATTCTTGTTCAAAATATGATTTAAAAACCAAAATACATTTATATAACACTTATTTACAACATTTGTGCGGGCTTTATAAATATCAAATTAATTTTACACACATATACTATAACACACATACATTATGTAAGTATTGTAATTGAATTTGCTTATTTATTTTATCAATAATACCTAACTATTTAAATTATTATGATGTAATAATTGTAGTGTATTGCAATGGTAATTATTCAAAAGTACACATTTTTTCATGGACTTGACTTCTCGTCTAGTTATTCAGAGTACACATTCATCGTTATATCAATTATTCATTCCTGGTAAGTACAATTTATTACTCATTATTGTAGTACATATTGTACAAGAGAAACAAAAACTTTTTTTTTTTAATTTAATTACCTTATTTGTCATATAATTGCCAAATAATTTACGCACTTTTGCATATTAGTTTGAAAATATTTATAGACATTTGAAACTATAGTTGAATCATAAAACATAATGTGAATAAATAACCGAATGTATACGTTATACAGTCAGGCAATACCAATCATGTAATTTAATTTTAGGCCTCACGTTGGTTTACTTCTAAAGTTGTATGTAGTATATCATATTAACTATATGGTAAAATATTTGTAAGTTATTTAAATGTATTGAAAACTAAAGTAATGATTATGCAACGATCGAATAAAATAAAAAAAGAAATAAATATATAGAGTTTTGTAATATTATTATGTTTGTGTGTACACTATAATTATGAAACCGATTTCAATTTATTTTTAATCACATTATGAAATTAATATGAACGGTTTTTTTTTTTTTTTTTTTTTTTACCAGGCATTAAATGATACGTTTGTTATAAAATGAATCCACAAAAGTGGCGCCTGCGTATTTTAATCGTCGTAGATATTGTCAATGTAGTTTCTTTGCTAATAACTGGATACATACTAAAACGAAAGAAAACTGAAGGAGATTTTTTCATCATTCAAAACGAAGCTCTTCGTAAAGAACTCTATAACTTACAGCAGATCAATCTCAATTTAAATGTTCAGCTGTCAAATATAAAAACAATGTATATATTCCATCAATACAGAATATTACAAAAATCACGACATTTTTTTATTATTAAATCCACATTTTTGAACACCTCGTACAAATTAAGATTTTGATAGTATCGTGATAATATTTAAAGGGATGTTACATTTTTTGTGATTCCAATGAATATTCAAAACTATAAACTATTAAGTTATTTAATTTCCCTAAATTTCTAATTCCCTTATTATATGTATACTAGTAACAGGTTTTCAGTGTTTTTCAAAGAATTAGGGGTTTGAAAACTATATCTTTCTCATAAACAAAAAACTTTTAAACTATAAGTTATGTTTCATTTGAAGCTATAATAAATATTTAGTTAGAAAAAAAATTTATTCTCAAAGCCATCATCCAGACTACTTATTTTGACTTTTTAAGTATAAATATTATCTCTTAGACAACTAATTATATGTTATTATTTTTTGTTTGTAGGGTTGAACTTCAAACACATAAGGTAAATATATATACTCATATATTTAACAGTTTAATTTAATTTTAAAAGTTTTCACAAAATAATTACATTTTAAATTATATAGCTTTTTAAGTAAATATCATTAACAGTATGCCATACTTATAAGTTCCAAAATATGTTTTCCTACAAGCTTGCTTTTAGCAAGAGATTGGAGGGTATGTTTTTTTTTCGACTTTTTTTATAGTATTTCTAATTGCTAAAATATTATTTGAAGCATCACAATCTAGTGTAACATTTATTTCACACTCGTCAAGTAAAATGTACAATGTAAATGTAATGCACTGTTTTTCTGTCACAAGGATTTGATTGTTATAATAATATTATAATCAAAATCGTGGTATATTTTGTGTGAATTTTTAATTTAAACAGAATTGGTTGATATGAAATATTTTTTACTGTGGTTTAACTCGATTAATTTTCAATGACAACCAAACCAGGAACAATGCGTTTTACTCGTTTATTTTGTGTGTGAGACGTATCCGCGTCCCAAGTATCTGTGGATACTCAACGATGACGAGTGTGATGTCCATCGTGATTTTATAGACAATTTTACATAATATACTTTAACTGCTTGGTAATCAAGCGCATCAATAGGTATTTATTTTTTGGAAGGAAAGATGATTAACTTTCTTAAAAATTATTGGGGCTTAAATAATGTGCAATTAAGTGGTATACACCGTATATCTTAGTTTTTGATTACTATAATACGGTATTTGAGGAGGGGATGCTCCTATGCCTCGTAAATTAAATCCTGTTTGGAATATGGATACTGAAAATAATGGAATATAAAATACTGCAATTTATGAGGTATTTCACTGTTCAGGTCCCGGTGGAAAACAGGAAACGAGCTCCGCAAAAAGACTATAAATATTTAGACGCCGTATATTCTCGAATACCGTGGAACATTGGAATTGTATCGATTCCTCGTTAAAGTTGCTGAGATTAATTATTAGTGATGGGATCGAAAGAGACGTCATCGAATGATGTAAGAGTAGAGTGGAAACAACAGTTGACGAACATTATCTATCGCTGACGATAGATATTTTTCAATTGGACAAAGTCAACGGTCATTCGTCTTGAAGAACGCGCGAGTCCGAAGAACTGGGCGATTTGGTTCAAAAAAAATTCGAACAGTTGCAAAATCCGTCGGATTGCGACGAAGCGAAAAGCTCATTTGCACAGTGAACAGCGTACGTTTCTTATGTTGATAACGATAAAATAGAACGCACTAAGTGTTTCTTATGCTACGACTACATTGGATCCGTTTTCGATCCGAACCGAATCGATTCGACCCGACCAACATCCTACTCGTCCAATATTTGTGGCTACATCATATCCGATTTTTTACCGACTAAAATCAAATATTATGTTGTCATCAGGTTATCTGCCGCGACTTTTATTTTATTTGCACATACCTTCTCTTACAGTTAACACGTGTTTTGGTGCTGTTTTATTTTATAATTTTTATTCAATATGTTTTCAAATTCCAGCAGTTCAGGCTCGAAAGACGAATGGGATGATTTATTGGTTACTAATTATAATTTGTACTTAAATACTCCAAGGTCTTGCTGGGTGTATCGTATTCCATTATTAAATTTAAATGTATTAAATTAAGTAATTTTACTTTTAATATTACAATTTTAATTTCAATTAATTTAGTTTAATAAATTTATCGAACATACTTCAAAGACACTTCACAAATTATGTGTGGGTACATGCCATGACCTGTGCACACTCACGAACAATAAAAACAATAAATATAGTAATAATCAATTTTAAAAATAATTTTGATTATTAATTTAATTTAACAATACATCAAAAATAACTTTATTTTTTCCGACTCGTCGGATGAAAAACAAATCAATTTATATTAAAACCGATGTATCCGACTAGTCGGACTATCGAATCGGATCGAAAACGGATCCAATGTAGCCGTAGCCTTACGTTGTATACTGATTGAGTCCCTACACTGAATGGAAAAAAAAATAATACACTAATTGAGTGCCGAGTACAAACGGGACGAATACTTATTGAGTTCGGGGTCAAGAAACAAATAGTATACGAATTGAGTCCGAGGGTTTTTTTGAGTAAAATATAAAATCAACCGTCCAGGGTCCATACATAGCGGAAATTATCCCTCGTGGCATTAAATTATGTTATTGCCACACATATGCCTTATTAATGTGGATCTCGTTTACATAATCATTGGCAAGGACTACCAATAGTAGTGAATACTCTTGTTCGAAAATCAATGCTATGTCTTATTCAGCCCATTCAAATATTTTTAAACTCAAATTATTAATTGCTCGTAACAAAATATGATTTTTAATATACTCTGTAAACATGGCTTGATTTTAAATATAAAACATTTCCTAATAATTTTTCCATAATTCAAATGATTTTTTTTATTATTTATATCGCCTAAAAATCTGAACTCTATTAATAATATCATAAATAAAAAAAACGGTTTCGTATTAAAACGTAATAGGTTTTCATTTTTGTTCTAAACAGCTTTGTGGATACACTTGTAGATTACATCACGTCGTCAATTGTTTCGTCGTCGCACTTGTCACCAACAGTACGTTAGTTTTGGACAATTTTATTTTTTTGAAGTTTACGGCCGGTGGCTGGAAAAGTATCTATCGACCGTTAAGTGATAAGTATCATCCAAACGATTTCAAATCGAATGGCAAATATCCCGGTAAAAGTCAATACGAGTTTTTTACTATTGTTTTATTGAAACCTTATACTCCTAAGACTAATGACTATTAATGAGTTAAAAATTAATTAACTTAACTATTAAAGTTAAATTACTTCTGATTGGGATTCTTACGTGCTTATTTATTTTAAGTAACTTTTAACTGAAAGAGTAATTTTTTTCCGTGATACATAGTTAATAATCAAATTACTCAATTTATTGGCACGTTAAGTTGATTTTTTTTCTAATTAAAATTCGATAGATAAAAAATATAAAAATATTTATTTGATATACATTTTATATTATTGTTTTTTATAGAAATAGTCGAAATTATTTTTACTATGGAAATGTTGAAAGCACTATTCTTGAATTTCAAAGGAGATCAAAATAACGTTTCTACATTAAGCATTTTATAAATATCATATTATTATTCGGTTAAAAATAAAGTAATTTATTTTCAACTGAGTTAAGTTATTTATTTATTTTTTAATTTAATAAAAAAGTAACTTTTAACTTTTAACTCAACTTTACATAAAGCGGTAAAAAAAATTAGTTAACTTACTTACATTTCTCCCAAGTCTAAAATAAAAAGAAAAAATTATTGCACTAAATATATCTATGTGATTCGTTTTTTATAGATGATGCAAAATCCAAAGTTATTAGTCTTTTCGTGCAAGACTTAATTCCACGTAGATTGCTTCACTTCCCCTACGAAATACCTAAAGATATAGCTCCGAGATTGGACGTGTTACACGGATTACTTTTAGTTTGGTGGGTAGGCCAGTTGTTGAAATTTATACTTCGACCACAGCCATCAATCAATGATACATTCAACGAATACGCCAAAAGAGTGAAATTTCAAATTCCGATTGTCGGGTAAACGATTTGTTTTATTTGTATAACATTTTTTTTCACAAAAATTATAAGTATATTATAGATTTATGTGTACATTTGTTGTTTGAGTAATTTTTCATTTTTTTATCTTACATCATGTTATTTTTGAGATAACTGATTAAATTATTTTTTAGTTGTTTTAACTTCGCTAAGAATTTATTTTTGAATGCGATGACGGATAATATTTATTTCAAATTACTTACATACTTACATGAAAGGACCGGCGAACGAGACCATAACCATATCGTAATTCACGATTTACTTATTCTAACATTCTTATATGATATTATATAAAGTACAGATTAGACGAACGGATAAGATAGCGGAAGCTAACTACTATCTACTCGACGAATACATGATTCATGTCGAACGATATTATCAAAAAGGAGAGTGGTCTAATGGTGAAGTCGCAAAAAAAAGAATTTACTTGGCAATCGATGATCCTGAGATATTTGCTGAAGCTTTTATCAAGTGAGTATTATTATTGTTACTATCATGTGGACTGGACTTTTAACGTGATCAATGTTTGTTTACAATTTTCATGCTCTAGGTATCCGGATTAGGAAATAATCGTGATCCAAAAGTGTCTAAAACCGCAACCGTTATGACGCTAACATAGGCATTATCGGCATTACCATCGATGTCCATTTCTTATCGATTTGCGATCATATTGTATGTACATTTACATCAAACGTAAGTGATTTTCACAATAAACTATGTCGGAAATTCAGTAAAATAAACGTTAACAACCTATTCGGATCCCCGATCGGACTACCGTTTGTTCGAACTATCCACATCGAGGTGGATCCAAAACGACTGCGCGTGCCGAAATCGGCACACAGACTTAGACCGAAATCGATTATTCGACAATTTGATCTTTGATAAGCAATGGTAAATGTGGTAATATCCTGCGCACATAATTTCCAGGTGTGCCAGATGGCATTCGAGATGATGAAAAGTTTGCGCGGAGACGCATCGACCCGCTGCAGCACTTTAGACAGCTTCTACAACTTTGCGTCTTTCAGTCTTATGTTAAACGAAGCGGTAATGTCTCACGAAACGGACAACAGTAAGAATATCGAACTGCTGACTGGTGACGTTGTTTTGCCGGCTGAAAATTATTGGAACGGTTCTACAATCGGAGTAAATTCAAGAACACGAGCCAGAGGTCAATATCCTTCGTTTAAGATGCCCGCGACGTCTGCACTTAGTCGACAAATATTATACTACTTTTATATTGTTTAAGGTTTCTCCAAAAATCGATACGGCCAATTTCACTCTTGTCTGTGCAACGTGAAATCGTATTCAGTGAGTAACAGAACCAAATAATTTTGAAATAATTATTTGACAGTCGAACGTTGCACGATTTTCTACCATAATAATGTTATATATCAGTATACCAACGCACTAAATTAATTAAGAACAATATTAAACGTGGTCTATATGTCTAAACAGGTATATGGTATAATGCTATGTGGCGCAAAACCTAACCGAAATCAGCATCAAAACAGTACCTACATGTGTTTATAAACCGACAGTGTAATAGTTTAGATTCAGTGAAGTATCGATTTAATTAAAACCACGTTCACCGAAACATAAAATAATATTTTATTATTAATAATAATTATAAATATATATTTACAGCGTTGCTGACATTTACAGAATTATTTGTACATTAAATGCTTAGTTTATCATCAAGAATAAAATCCTTGCTTCGATAGATGAAAGTCTCTAAAAAAAAGAAACCAAAACTAATGTAATAAAATAATATAACTTATTAACTAATAATAATGATAACAGGATTATTAATAAATACAAATATGTGAATTTTTGGTTTCTATACTATTGACAAAATGTTTATACAAAAGCAGTTTACCATTTAATGTTATCAGATAGATTTGAAAAGATTGAATATAAATTCCCACACGAGGTATAGCAACAATACATATACCAATTCCTATACGAAAAATATAAATCAAATTCAATATTAAACGTAAAACTGTGGTAAAACTTTATTTTTGTGTTTCATAAAAAGTTTTATTATCAATTTATCAATTTTTAATTGAATATAAAATATAAAATTTGAATATTGTATACATGGGTGTGTAAAATAATCATAATAATACATTATCTGTTTGTACAGTTGAATAAGCATTTTCATATGAATTATTAACGTAAACGAATACGACATTTCCACACATGACTTTTTACGTGATCATAATTAATTATCGACAATTTATCAATGCGATGTAGTTATTATAATATTCAAGTACAGTATGTAAGTATCATAATTTTATACACCTTCACGCGTAAATCAATGAAAACTATTAAATACAACATAACAAATTATACGTTAAAAAAACATAATCATGCAAATATGAATACACACAATAAAAGTGTATCACGTAAAGCAGAAGATAATTCATGATCTCCTCGGTGTTAAATGGTGCTGTGATAGTAAAACTTCTGCCACAGTGAAAAGTACAATCATCAACTTCAGAATCACTTTGTACAGGTACTACTTATACTTCATTCGCAATTAAATTAAATATATTAAACTTCTTTGAAAGAAAAACTTTTTACGATTATATTTTTATTTAATTTAAAATCATATAATATTCTATGTTTATTTTCACGAATGTATTTCTTATAACTATGAACATGCACCAAAAATGTTACAAAATAAATATATAAAACCACGTAATTGTGTGATTTACATAATGGAAATTTCATAATGATTTTATAAAAGCTATATTAATAATAATACATTATAAAACTCTCTTAAAAATACATCAAATTTGCTGTAATTTAATCATCAATTAATAATTTTTAACAAGTATATTTTACAGTTAATGTATTTTCTCTAAGCGATGAAACTTATTTTCGAATTATTAATACGAAAATCTTAATTCGTAACTACAACCTTAATCTAACTTAAACTACGATAATGAAATAATTTAAACATCTAAATCATTGTAACATTAATGTACTACGTACATCAAGTTTATTGAAATATCATAGTTGACCAATCAATTATCATTCTGTTGACTGATATCGAGATAAATATTAAAAATAATTTATACGATATTTATAATCACATGCGTGACGCGGTCCTGCTCTCTTGTCGAACCAACGTTGTATACCTAGGTGTCAAGAAATTACTGTACACTAATTTACGAACAAATTGTATGCTCAAGTCAGGTTTATCATTTATTCAAGTATGTTTATAGTTTGTTTTGAGTTTGCAAAAAATAAAGTAGGTTAGAGCTAGGTCCATATCACCAGTACGGCCACTTTTGAATAATAATATCAAACCTTGACAGTATTATGTACATTTTTTTGTACAATTTTGTATAATCAAAATAAAATTTTGTATACCCACCCAAAACCCGAGAAAACCCGATTTTTCTGTGGTCATAACAATTTATACTGTGCCTACTACCTATAATAGTCACAATGCTGTACAGTAATATCGTATTACTAAAATAATATGACAATAATTTAATAATGACTTAATAACCCGAGTTTTACTTTCCACCACACTATACCTCTCTATAGTATATGGTGGACTAAACATAAATGAAAATAATTGAAAATAGGAAAACCCCAATTTCTGGTTTGTGCGTGTAGCTTGAATTATTTGACTAGAGTTTTATTTTATACACGGTTATTTCGGAAAATGAAAAATGAATATTGTGTTTGACAGTCGAATAGTGTGATTCAAACTGTGGATACTGTTTATGACATATGCTTCCTTACTTTGCTACCTACTTGAACTTTTTTTTTTATCCTTACTTTTAGGACCACAATTTCAATGAAAAAACTGAGGGTGCTGAAAACCTTCTATCTTTTTCATATTCCTTAATGGTTTTAGATACCCGCAAACCGTACAATTCAACAGTTACTAAAATATTTGGTAAATATATGAATATTTCTAAATTTAAATTGTTCACTTTGATTTTATATTTTCTTTTTATGATCTTTTTTAGATTTTAAATTGGCATGTGGTGGTACTTTAGATAGGTAATTTTTTTAAATCTTAATAGTTTTTCTAGACGTGAGAAAAAAACTGTCCTGAAATGGTAAAAATACGCTGTAAATAAGACTTTCACATTTCAAATTTTATTTATTTAGTCATAATTTCAAAAGTAATGTGGCTATAAACTTGAAACTTTTACCTTATAACAATAATATTTTTTTCGTATTGCGAAATATTTTCGTATTGTATAAAAATTTATATATTTATACAAAAAAACTCAAAAACTATTGTTTTTCTTTACATAATGACATAAACACATTTGGGATGCTAACTTCGAAAATGAGGGCGCTAAGCACACCTAAGCCCCCTACAAATTTAAATACATTTATATACTAATATATCTTTTCCCATATCCTTCAAAACTTTACTTTCTGTATCTGCCATTTTTTTTTTAAAAAAATCATAAATAATTAAATAATTTTATCACCTACTTATTATATTAATAAATTTCAACATGGATTCATCAAAAAAAAGTTTTAAATTAATATTTCAATTCTTTATTAATATAATTAGACACATCATCAATACAAGTACATGATGTGTCAATAAAATATCATGCAAAATACTAAGACATGACTATGTCCGTTGTATATACTTATACAAGGTAGGTACCTATACCACTGCTATCTTATAGATAACAAAAGTTAACAATTATAAATTGTATAATGGTACTTACTACTTAATAGATTAGAATGGTAAAAGGTACTCCGTAGTGCGTAACACTGACCTTATGAGAAAAATGTAATAAACTAAGTACAATATTTTATAGGTAATTGTATCATTATTGAGCTTGGGTGGGTATACAAAATTTTATTTTTGTTGTACAAAATTTTACATAAAAAAGTACAAAATACTGTCAAGGTTTGGTACTATTATTCAAAAGTGGCCATGCTGATGATACGGACCTGTTAGAGCTCTACAAGTAAAATAAATAGAGCACACTTTTTAAAATATGTAATAAAAGTTTAAAATGTTTTATTAATTTTTAATGTACCTAAGTTAATCAACAACTGAATTGACTTTTTCTTACCGATACGTCATATCAACTTATTTTAGTTAAAAAACAAAAATCCATTAACTTGCAACCTAATATTAATTATTGAAAATTAGATACCTAATTATTGTTTAAGAAAAAATCGAACTTATGCTGTCATTAATAACTTATATATGCGCTGTTGGACGGAATTTCAGTCACTGAAAATGAATCAGCTATGCAAGAGGCCGTACCTTGTACTGTTCGTTAAAATCGCTATATTACTCTCGGTGTATATGACGTATCTATTCTGCCTACCATCAAAAAATGAAACGAGTACTATCGATACGGATTTACACAAAGCGAAGAACAAAGCTCTCCGTGAGGAACTCAATGAGCTGTACAAGACCAATGCTCAGCTGAACACTCGACTAATGGATTTGAACAACAGGTATTTCAGTTCGATATCATACATTCGTACCTAATTATTTGAATTCGAAAATTTCGAGTATAGATTTCTCGTTCATCATACAACGCAAGCCATAATATACTTTGTTTTAACTAAATATAGACGTGTATAAAAAAAAATTTGAGGGGGATTTAGGTTGTACATTTTTATACTTATATAATCTATAGACCACTTTTACTCCATAAAAATATATTTAATAATTTCCCTGAATTTAAGAGAGGGTTTGAGCCGCTAAATTTCCCCTTGTGTACGCACTTGACTAAATATAATATTATTTAAACACTAAATAACACACGTTTCGAAAATATAACATTTCAATATGTCTCTTAACAAAACCAAACTCCTAACCCTTAACAAAACTTATTTATCTACTTATGACTGTTAGTATAAATATTGAATAAGGTATTGATTTTACAAAGATGTTCTTATTATAATCTTTATAATCTTTATTGGATGTTTGCTTATACAACTGATATGTATAAATAAAATACATTTTGATTTTGTGTTTTTTTTTTCAGGCTTTCAATCCAACATGAAAATGTACATGCATATGTTTTGTTTGGGAATGGGTCGATGGGCCGATAGTACACGGGGCTGACAACCCATGGGCCGATAAAATATAATATTATAAAATTTTACATTATTCATTATGCTCTTATATTTGTGCACATCGAATTCACTGTATAAGCTAATAGACCTACTATAGCAAAATACAACAAAAACTTGTTAATATTTATTGACTTTGATAATTATTTTATCTTTTGTGTCCTTTACACAATCGCAAAGTCGCAATAACTAAGCACTCAAGGTTATCACCTACAATAATAATTATTATTTTCTATGACAGGTTTAAAACTATTTTCTTCATTTTTTAATAAATATTTTATTCAACGTTTTTAAATAATACATTTTTAAATAAACTTTTTAATGATTGAGTATACACAGTATACTTCTAACACAGTGAATTGAATAAGCAAAGATATATGAACATAGTGAATATAGTAAATAATGTAAAATAGTAAAAATATTAAAAATTATATTTTTTCGACCCCATAGACTGTCGGCCCCATGTCCGCCTGATGGTTGTCGGCCCAATGCCGCGATACCGTTTTGTTTATACAACTTAATTTGAGTTGTGAACAGTAATAAATATTTACCTTGATTTCTACCATCTCATAACACAAAACAAAATAATTAGTGCTTATATAACACATCAATTCTTACGTTTTGGTTATTTTTTACTTCCAAATATTTTTATTTTTAATTATATATATACTTTTTTTAATTATTTAGTATATAATTTAAATGTTTTGATTTTATCGATCACTTAAATATCTAAATAATCTAATTCTTAAAACTTAATATAATATGTGGTCAGCGCATCTTGATTATTGTTTTATAGGAACAGAATATTTAAAAATCATAATCATAATAACAATAAAAATCAGCAATGAATAATATTACATTAGTATTTTATTCGCAGAAGTCCAGTAGGAATGCGTCTAACGCCCCGACAAAAGAATATGAACATTTACGTCGTCGTATATTTTTGAACACTCAAGAGTTTTGGTATCGCATCTATAAAACATTTTCATTCCAAATGAGGAAATCTAATGATAATGTTAAAGATCAGATTTCCAAAATGATAAATATGTTCAGAGAACATTATACCGCGTTACTAAGAGATGTTTCTAATTTGGCCGAAGTCGATGGTCATTCGAAGTGGAGAATACAAGAGTCCAGAGAACTGAGTGATTTAGTTCAAAACGATATAAAACAAAGTCAAAATCCACTCAATTGTGATAATGCAAGAAAACTCGTTTGTCGATTATTCAAATATGTAAGTTTGACATTGACCGTGGGTACATCTAACTAAATATAATAATAGTTTTGACCAATATACGGAACAATATTTCAAACTTAAAATCATACTGCAGTTGTTAATACATTTTCTGATATCACTGTAATTTAAATACATATTTACAGGATTGTGGATACAGTTGTCGACTACATCATGTTGTCGAATGTTTAATTTTCGCTTTTATCACTAAAAGGACACTATTTTTGAATAAGTCGAACGGTTCGTTCTCTGAGAGAGAATATGAAAATCTATTCTTGCCATTGAGCGACAAGTGCCGTTTAGAAGATGGTTATAAACTTTCCATTTGCAGTGGTAACCGCATATTCTTTACCATGTGACATAACTATTACAACAGTAATCGTGAATTCATCTTATACATTTTAGGTAATTCAAGTGCTCGAGTAGTGTATATAAATGCCTTAAAACTACACAATAAAAATAGTCCTTACCTGCCATTTGAAATTCCAGTAGAGTTGGCTCCAAGACTGAATGTGTTGCACGGAGATCCTGTTGTGTGGTGGGTGGGTCAGTTTCTCAAGTATATTTTCAGACCGCTGCCGAATCTTAGTTATGCATTCGAAGAATATAAAAATAGAGTGAAATTCCAAAAGCCTATTGTCGGGTATTAAATATATTTATTTCTACTTTTTAATTGCTTCAAAACTTGTAACTTAAGTCATAACGGCTCGACAGTCGGAATCCGAATATTTAAATAATTTTAATCCATCTTAATCAGAGGTTCCCAAACTTCTTATAGTAGGGCCCATTTTGGAAATTATTTCAATTTTGACGACCCACAATAATATCAATGACCTATATTTTTTTAAAAAAAAGTTTATACTATGTATACTATGTAATTTAATTAGTAAATATATAATTTTAATGCGAAGGATGTAATTGTTCCCTATTTTTCATAACCGCATTGATATCTATTTTTTAATTTTGATTGAAAAGAACTTATTGTAAGCTCATCATCAATTAATTTTCTTTTTTAATCGTTGACACAGATATTATCTCTGTTTCTTCAGTTTTCGCAGAACTGAGTCATTGACTTTTTATTTAACCATTTGTCCATAGTAACTGTATGAAGTTCTTGAAAAATAGTAAAATTTAAACTGCGTGCATGTATTTTATTCAATGTACCATGTATTACTGAAAATAATCAATTTATTTGAACGTCATACAGGTACTAATTTGTTTTAAACATATTGCTATATTTTCAATAATCATTAATCTGATTGCATTGTTTTGACACAATTGAGCATAGACATATGAAGAAATATTATTATGTCTATTGGTCGTAGTAAATGTGTAATGGTCACAAATGCAGATAACAGTTTATGATAAAACTAACTAAATAATTAAACATCAATTAAAAGTAATAGAAACGCATGAAAAATATAACGCGATCCACTAAAAATATAATTGTGACCCACTTTTGGGTCGTGACCTACAGTTTGGGAACCTCTGATCTAAATTATTTATTTAATATAATAAAAATAAAATAAAAAATATTCATAAGAAATAAAACTTTCTATGATATATATTAGCGTGAGAATCAGTAAACAAGGTAAATACTTAACACTGAAGTCTCTATGTACACTAAAGTATTTTATATTAATTATATGCCAACACTTGGACGCAGTACATTTAGACAATTGGAGATTTTAAATAATTTCACTACAATTATGATTTCAATACTACGGATAATTTATTATTTCTTAATTTTATTTATAATTCACATTATTTCAGTTTATATTAAAACGTTTACTAATAATGTATGAAATAATAGATACTCTATATAATAATAGATAACTCTAATAATAGATGAAATCATCGTTTGAAGGACGTAAATTGTTGATTTCATTACCGTACTAATACATATATCATATACATTTAAAACGAATTGAACCGACTGAATCGGTCTAACAGAACGGTTAGCCGTTCAATACGTTCATACTCTTACTTCATAATCATACTTTTCAATATTTTTACTATATTTTATAAATAATAATATGTAATAATAATATGCCAAAAAATTAATAAACTACAAATTTATGAATACTCAAAATTTGTATTCACGTACCTTTAATGGAATAAAATGATAAATGTTTCTGTGATCATATGTCCTGTGCTCAAGTGTCATATACTCTGAGGCAGATATATTATCCCGAATACCAGCTGTGTGCATACAATTTAAGAGAGTGCGACAATATTGTTTAGAGTGCAAGTCCGGCGAACCGACAAAATCAATCGAGAAGCTTCGTTTCACGAACTCGATGAATACATGTACCACGTCGAAGAGTACTACAAAATCGAGGAATTCAACGGCAAAGTGCACAAGAAACGGATTTATTTAGCTACTGACGAGCCGTCGGTGTTCTATGAAGCTAAACTCAAGTGATTGCATATATTATAAATATAGCATAAAAATTGACAACATATTTTCGAATAACCGCCACCGTCAAATTGTCTATACATACAGGTATCCGGAATACGAAATCATCGGTGATCCAGAGATACCTAAATCAGCGTCAGTCACCGACCGCGAAAAAGACAATTCAATTATAAACATCAACATTGACATATATTTTTTATCTCTTTGCGACTACTTAGTGTGTACTTTTTCATCGAACGTACGTCAATGTTTAGCTAACACACATTTTTGACCAAACAAAATCAATCTCTTTGTCGATACCTTCGACATCACGATTTAATATGATTAACCGACGACACGTCTAAGCACCTTACAATTTAAATGTTCATATATTTATGTAAATCGCTTAGTATTTAAAATAATTATTTATCGTTATGTACATTTTGATTAGCACACTAAATTTGTCGAAGAAGACTCTACATATAATTAGTGATCAACTTAAATTATTATATAACAGATTTGTCGGATGGCTTATGAGATAATGAACAGTTTGCATCCGGACGCTTCTCTCCGGTACACTTCGGTGGACGAAACATATAATTACGGACATATGATCCGTAGGATAAATTCAGTAGTAATACGTCATGATGCTTATGGATTAGAAGAGATTGGAATAGAAGTGGGTGATGACGTTTTTGATTATGATAACTTGTGGAATGGTTTTTCACGTGGCATCAACTTAAGAACAAATATAACGGGCATATATCCTACGTTCAAGGTAAATATACATTCTCGATATCACACGTAGTATATGTGTAGCAGCTACAAATAAAAAAAAAACTTGAACGCATCATTCGCTCAATCTTAATTTTTATTTTTAGGTTACTCGAAAAGTCGAAACATCGAATTTTAGCAATCATCCATACATGCAAATTGATCAGTGTATATTCAACGATACTTATTCCACGAATTAATAGTACATATGTTAATTGTAATAAAATTACTAATAATATTTCAAAAGAACATATTGTGAGTATGATATTTCATTAGAGAAAATGACGCGATGATGTTAATAACAAATTTCTGTAACTTACTGCACTGGAAATAATTATTATAATAACAATACCATTTTTACAGAATAAATCAGTCAAACCGTTTGAAATTCAAATTATTACATGAAAAGTATTTTGTAATGGTAATTAAAAAATGATTAGAAATGTTTTTTTCAGGCGTGTACTAGCCCACCGGAATACCGGGAAAATCCCGGTAGGCCCTCTCAAAAATTATAAGACCTGAGCCCCTTACCAAATAGATATCTGTAGTTTCAGTAAAATTCAGTAATTTTATTATTTTTAACAATTACAATACAATACTGATGAACAGTCGACTTCTTAATTTAGTACCCAATGGGAAATGAGTAAAACACGCAATTTTTCGAATAATTTAATTGATTTGTTTTTGGTAAATATGTCTATCATCATTATTTCGAATATTAGAATCATTCGATTAGTCCATTTGATTATTCCCATCACTCATAAACTCACTCTATTTTCAAAAAATGCTTCAGTGCTCAGGAGATGATAATTACTATTAGAGATCTTGAGACGGGGAAAGCCCTAGGCAGAGATAGTATACACCCAGCATTTTTACATAACTGCGGACCTAGAGCCTTGCAATAGCTGTCGAATATATACTATGATATCTTTCAATCTGGTTAAATACCAAAAACATGAAAAGAAGCTGATGTAATTGAGATTCAAAAACCTGGCAAATCAGAAGATGATCCAAAGAGCTATCACTCAATCTCACTCCTTTCCGTCATGTCCAAATTAATAAAAAGAATAATTTTAAAGCGCATTGGTCCTATTGTTGAGAAGGCTATTCCATTATTCTAAGCAGACTTTCGACCAAATAGAAGCTGCTCTGACCAAATCCTTGCGATAACATCCTAACTAGAAATAGGATATAATATAAATACCAAAACCTATGCAGCATTTATTGATCTCTCAGCTGCCTATGTGACACTGTCTGGACACATGGCCTTCTATTCAAGCTAGCAAGAATAATTCCCTGTCAATTCCTATTAAGATACTTAGGAAACAGCCTGGGCAACAGAAACTTTAGAGTATTATTGGGTGACAGAGTCAGTAAATCCCTCATACTTAACAATGGCTTGCACAGGGGTCAGTTCTAGCCCCAACACCCTTTAATATCTATACCCACGATCTCCCAAGTACAGTATCTAAGAAATTTGTCTACGCTGATGATATCGATGCCTCAGTTCAATACTACATTAACTCAAATTATGAAACTACTGATTCTAGAATGAAATAAACGACTTCTAGAGGTGAATAATGTAACTAAAAGTTATTGCGTTATAAAATCGAAATTGTCATAATTTTGTAAATAATATCACGTAAATAACTCAATTCTGAATATTTTTGAGTTATTGCTGTCTTGAACTGAGGCGACGATATATGCATAGCAACGCAATGCAAAGAAAGTAATATAATAGAACAAACCCTAGAAGATCTTAATGTACTAAAGAATTACTTTAAAACGTGGTGACTTAAACTAAATCCTTCGAAAACTACAATTTCCTTGTTTCGTCTTAACAACAAAGCGGCTAACCAAGAGTTCACAGTCAACTTCTGTAGCCATCGCATAAAGCACGACAAATTCCCGGTTTACTTGAGTATTATATTAGTATTGGTAATTTATAGTTATAATTATTTACATTTCAATAAAGGTCATACGATAATAATAATTCCCATCACTAGTTGTAACATCACCAGCAAAATCGGTAAAGTTCGGCGGAAGAAAAAACCTGTATCAGCTCGCGAATACAGTAAATTTAAATATATTGCAATTTCTTTAGGCATATTTCCAAATTTTGTTTTTTCCAATAACCTGCTTGATGCATTAACCGTTTTTATAACTAAAAAAAAATCTATCTAACGGTACATTTTTGGGTCATAAATCCATGTATTTCTTAAAAATATCATATAACTTCCCTTTAATAATAAATGATCGTGAGCAATTTGTTTTTGAGTAGAGAAGTTTAATATGTAATATATATTTCACTAATGAATATTACATATATCGTAATAAATAAACAGAGAATGAATAGCCAAAATATACAAAACAATTTTATCTCACCTACCTTTTTACTAAATATTGAATATCAGAAGCTTCGTCAATGAATATTTTATATAGGTTGAAGTTAATTTTGGAATTTTTACATTTAATCGACTCGATTTTTTCTTTAAAAAGACCTATAATTTTAAATAAGTACCAATGTTAATATTATGTTTCATATTTTTCATTTGGTATAAAATATTAAGAATTGTTAACACCATTAGTAAATAATATCAGTGTATCAAGTTCGGTGTACAAATTATTATTAAAATCAAGGACTGGAACCTATTGGGATTTTCGATTCCATTTCCGGTTTAGGTTATTAAATTAATTTCTTAAGGGTTCTAATTTCGATTCCGGTTTTGTAGAAAAAAAATAAGCTTGCTAGAACTGAATAATATCAATTCAAAAAAATAATGGTTATTTTAAGTTATTAGAAAAAAACGTTGATACTAGGCATAAATGTTGTCCTCATACATTTTTTGTGAGTTTACTAAGCCACAAGTTTTTTGAACATAGTAGCTAATTAATACTCTACTTTGAAACATAAAAATAAAATTTATCTACAAAAGTTAAATTTGAATTAATTCATATATTCTTTGTAAAGTGTAAATGTATTTGTTTTACATCGTTTGGGATCACCACTAGTCGATTTGTATGTTTTTAGTTTTTCCCAAACGGAAGTGTTTAGCAAGAAAAAAGCACATTTTCATTCACTGCACTTAGAATCTAAAATATTTACACATCGGATAAAATTTATGAATTCATATTATTATTTATTTTACTTAATACTTAATATTCAATATACTTATTGTAATTTAATAAACTTCAAGAAAAAATAATAATAATAAAATACAAAGATAATCGATTTTTTTTTTACGCTTGATTGATGATATTGTTTCGAACTCAGATCTGTAATTTTTTTTAAATAAAACGTATTAAAAACTTTATTGTATATTTCGTATATTATAAACTTACAACTGTAATCGTTTTTATTTTTTTTTAAATAGTCTGTTTGTACATACATATTATTAACTGAAGTGCGACTTGTTGGTCTAAGTCGAAAAAAATGTATTAATCTTATATCTATATATATATATATTAGGCTCACCAATACACGTGTTCTTATCTGAAACGGGATTAAAGTCCGTGTAAATAAAATACACGTGTATTTGTAAATACCCGTCATTATCCGTGTATCTAAGTACCCGACATTACCCGTGTATTTTATTCTCCATGTTTTTGTATGGTAATAATTGTGATTTCTCTATTATTAAATATTAAATTTCTGGATTTCGAAGACAATGCTAACATGAACAAAATTAATTTCCAACAATAAGGCCCCTTTCACATGACGCTACACGGCCATGGTGGCGCCACCAAAAAGTATAGCCACCAAACACACCACCAGACACGTTATTTTACTATTTTATTTTACAATGTACAACATTCAAACAAACTAATTAAACCAATATTTAGTTCCAAAGTGGAAGTTGAAGAATTAACATGTGTTGCTTATTTGTACAGCTACTACGTCTACTACAGACGTGCAAAGAAAAAAAAACGGGAAGTTTTGGGTACATTCATTAATTGCTGATCGCTCAGCAAAAGGCTTATTCAATTTATTTTACTATGATTTAAGAAAATATGAAGACAATTTTTTTAATTATTTAAGAATGTCGATTAGTTCATTTGATGAACTTTTCGGCATTCTTAAAGATGATTTAACCGACCAACATACCAATATGAGAGACTGTATTTCACCTGTAGAAAAATTGATCGTAACTTTAAGGTAAGTTATATATTGGTATATTTAGTAGTATTCAAAAGCTAGTATTAAATACACGTGTATCAGTAAAAAATACCCGTATATTAAAAACACAGTTATTAATAGATATAATACACGTGTACACGTAACGAGGGTACACGAATACTCTAATAACCGTGTATGACTACGACCCCTAATATATATAAATATATATATATATATATATATATAAATGGATTTCTGTCTATTTTTTGACTTTTATGCATTCCTAACCGGCTGGACCGATTACGACAAAATTTGGTACAGAAATATATCAGACCTATGAGCAGAAGATAGGCTGAGTTTAAAAGTGATAGGCCCCAACCCCGGGAGGTGCTCAGACATTTTGAGATTTACTATGAAAATTTTTATAGATGATTGCTATTAGTTCAATAATAATAATTATTATTATTAATGCCAAAGAAATTACTATCCCTGAATTTGTTATTATTATTTTTTATTATTTGTTTCCATGGCGCGTGCGTTAAGTACTTCAAGCATTTAAACTCATTATATGGGACAAATATACTATAGCGCAAAAAAAAGCAATGGAAGCACTTGATCGTACATTAAGAGATATACTAGGGAGAGCTCTTCAGGGGCTCACTTATTTTATTGTCTGGTAATTTTCGAGAAACTCTATTAGTCAGTGGCGTAACTTGGAAAAAATCTAGGGGAGGTAAAATAATTTATTAACCATGATCAAAATCTTAAGTCCCCTTAGTTATCTTATAATATGTTAAATAATATATTACATTATTTCTTTACTTATGATAATTCAAATATTTGTGCTATTGGATTATGTGGGAAGAGGCAAAATGACCTAACCTACCTTTGGCCCACTCAAAATTATCAGGAGGGGAACTTGCCTCTTTTGCCACTTCCACAATTATGCCACTGCTACCAGTTATATTACGTTCAACACCAGCTGTTGAGTTAAATGCATATCTCAAATCATCAGTTTTATGACAACACGTATATAAATTGAATTTTATGACGAATATGCGTGTACATCTACCAAAACGACGCATCATCCGATGGTTTCGCAAAATAATTGCTGGAAATGGGTAATGGGAAACTAGTTGATTATTACATTACCAACAAATTTCTATAAAATAACAGCAATGGCCAATGAACAATTTTAGCACACACATAATAATGTGGTAATAATGTACAGCAACTAACAAACATTTGACACACAAGTGTGATTCAATAATTTTAATTAAACACGTATAGTTTAGATTTTTCAGTGCGTCGTCTGTTGTTTATGCTTGTTTTCCCCTTCGATCAAGTATTTACACAAGTGGTGTTTCCACTTGTAAATCGAATAATCTTATTTTCATGGCGATTTTACCATCACCTAAAATTATTATTATTTGTTTAAGTTCATCAACGTTCGATTAATTTACCTGAACATACTTTTAATGTGGTACGATTTATGTATGGGATACGCTTAATCGTGTAAAATTTAAAAATATTATTTAACATTTAAATTTAATAAACCTTTATATTTGCTACACTTATAATTCATAATATACTCATATTATTAGGTGAGTTATTGTTTTGCTTCACAGTTTACAATATAATTTTTAAATTTTTAATATAATAACTTTACTCAAGGATATTATACGAGACCATTAATTAGTTATTATTCTCGACACTTCACGGCGTAAGATTTATCTATTACTAATATCACGGAATTACAATAAACAATGCAAAACTGAAAATGATAATTTAAACATAACTATTAATCATTTAAAATTATTAATCACCTCTACAGTGTTTTAATCTAAATGTTGAACTATAAGTTGGATTATAATATACAGTTATTTTGGTACGAATATAATGCTCCGTATTAGGTGGTTTGTCTTGTAGTTGGAAATTAATTGAAGGCATTTAGCATATAAACAGGCAGTACTTTTGAAATTTTATGAACATTTCATTTTTAATATATAATACAAATGACCATAGGATATCGTAGCATTGACTGCTACAAAATAAAAAATTCATTAATTTGAGACTATAAGTTTCGAAAAAATGATTTTAAATTCGAATATCAATACAAATAAACAGTGTATTATCAGTGGAAAAATTCCAAATAAATGTTTGTTTCTTAATTTATTACTTTAATATTATTGTAGTGAGCCGGACTCAAAAAACTGACTCAGTACTTTTAACGACGAAATCCACTTTTGTAGCAACCTTCACGGCAACGGTCCAACGGAGACGAATGGTTTAAGAAAATAAAATGATACTTTAAAACTAAGTTAATAATATATTTTCTTTACTGAGACAAAACAGGAGTAACTGCGTACATACACGTCAACTACTTTACTGGTAAGTTAAATCATGTCTAAATAAGTATTGCCACTACATCCATATTTATACACAGATATTTGGGCGTAGTGCATAAGGTGGTCAAGAATAAGGAAAAGTATGAAGGCTTTTTGTTGTTCCAGATTAATAAAAATAGTATATAATATATAAAAAAATAATATTAATATTCCCAATTTCTTATACTAATAAAATATACCCGTTTAACATATTAACTAATAACCCGTCTTCCAATATAAAAATAGCTTAATAAATAGTTTTTTCGACAACCCCCAAGGAAAATAAATTAAGATAAAGATAAAATAGTGGTTTTGATTATGTCGTAGTGACCTTGATAATTACATTATTATGTTGTAATGAAGAACCATCAATTTCTAATTTTAGATACATACATATTATATTATATGTACATCAAAATCCGTAATCATTGAAGAAATGAGAATAAACAAAAGGCTGCGAACTTTCATTGTTTTAATGATTTTTCTATGGGTAATTTATATGCTGTCTCCAGATTTCAATCACAATGATGAAGTATATTTAAACAAGAAACTTCATGAAGCTATAAATGAACTAAAAAAACTGCATATCGAAAACAAAAATTTAAAGCTAAAAGTGACCAGCTTGCATAAAATGTATTTTTATCTCTGCACCATATTATGCGAACATAGTTTGGAAGATTAATTAAATACGCTAGTCTATATTATAATATTTTACAAAAATTAAAAATTAATTTCTAATGCCTGTTTGATATGTATATTATTATCATTAAAATGATGGCAACCTATGTTTCAGTTAAAAAGTATAGTATCATTTTCATTTTGAAACTCTTTATTACAATATGATTTTATTTCACAAATTATCATACAGAACTGTAAAACAGCTAAACATTTCTAATAATAACAAAATCAAAACATTTTGGCTAGACTGTAATTTGAATTTATTTACGATTATATTATTAATCATTTTTAACATTCCAATCAAATTAAAAATATGGCGTCATTATTTCTTCCAAACAATTCGAAAAAAATAATGTAACAAAACATATTTTACACATATTTATAATAATGATATTGGTTTATATTTTTAGGTTGGAAAAGCACAAAAATAAGGTAACTATAATTTATGATACCTTATTACAACTATAATTTATGATGTAAAAATTAATGGAATTTATATTAAAATTATTTATGTTTAATAATTTGAAACACGCGTTATATTTCAAATACTTTGTTTTGTATTTTGAAACCATTTTCGCCGTATTCTACGAAATTTCTAATGTTTATTAGTTATAAAACTCGTGCATGTAATATAATAATCATTTTCAACACGTTTAAGTCTATGCGACCAAAAGTATTTTTTCCCTCGCTAATAGTCTGGCACAGTGGAGTAGCGATATGGGTAATCGAGAGGCAGTCACCTCTCAGATTTTTGGGGGGTGAATGGGCAAGACCGTATCTAAAAATTTTCTTCGGGAGGGGTTCAAATCATGTATACTGTAATTTTATTGAATTAAGATTTTAACTTTTAATATTTGGTTAAAAATAAGACAAAAAAATATTTAATCTTCTTTTATCAAAATTATTTTCATTTTATATTATGATATAAAATTTAAAGCAGTCAATGATTAATTGGAGCTTAAGTCATTTTTGACTGAAAATATTTATGTTGGTATTAAAAATAAATAAGTATTTTAAACATTCGTAAAATATTGAAGAAATTTAAGGGGCGGGTCCAACACCTTGGACTCCCCCAGGATACGGCCTTGTGGGTAGGTGTCGACAAAATGTATTTGTCTCTAAAAATTGTTGAACTCGCCACGCCACTGGTCTGACATGTACTATTATTGAACACATGTCCCATCAACAAATATATTTCATTCGATACATTATTATTATACCCTTTTGATTATTTTAGCCTCAGATAGATTCAACCATATATCTGCCTATGGTTAATCATTATTTTTAATATTAAGATAACTTTCTTGTTTTTAGTCTATAGCTGAACACAAAAGTATGATATCAGTAAAGTTCTTTTAACGATTGTTATCTGGTCAAGTCGATTCATTAAATTTATCATCCTTGTTAAACTCTAAGGTCCCTGCTCGATAAAGCCGTTCCTTTGTCCCTTTCTCTATCCCTATTCGTTTGAGCAATCGTATGAAATGATTTACGTAAAAATGTATATCACGTTTTGTTAGCTTTTAGGAATCGGTTCAGCTTAAAAACGCGAATATTTTAATTTAAGAGTGTCCGAAAGGGTTCGACCCCGTTTTTAACCGTAAAATAAAATACAAACGATGCGAACCCTGTACAGAACTCTGACGCGAACGCGTGGAAAGGTCCGCGCGAGCAATACGAACTAGTACGACGCCGGATCTACGCCAACACCAAAGAAATTTGGTACTACATCAGCTCCGAGCTGCGATCGTTGAGCCGGGAAGTGACGGACGTGGACCACGTGGACCGGATGAAGAGCATGGTAGACGAGCATTACAGGTCGCTGCTGAACGACGAGGCCAGACTGGCGGACGTTGACGGTCATTCGGCATGGCGGCACCGAGAAAACAAGTACCTGAGCCGTTTGGTTGAGAAACGGCTGGTCCGTTCGCAGAACCCGCCCGACTGCGGTAATGCGAAAAAACTCGTGTGCAACTTCGTCAACGTGAGTCCCGGGTGAAAACAGATATATTTTATCTGCACATATTATTCTTTTATCACATATTATCTTGAATGTGAACCACGGTAGGCGGCACAGGGATAATTTTCTTAGCGGTGGAAACCATTTGCGCCCATCACACCTTTTTTATAACCCATTTGCGCCCGAAACATTTAACAAAAACAAAAAAAAGTGTTGATCCCGTGCAACGTTGCCAAATTGTATTCTGGAATACAAGCAATATAAGCAATTATAAAGTTAAAACTATTGTACATAGTGATGGGCATAATCCAGTGAAAATAATCGAGTTACTCGATTATTGATAATAATCGAGATATGGTGTCCGGCCGCCAAATTGTACATATTATTTACTGGTTTTAACTATTTTTAATTTTTACGTTACACTCTTATCGATATTATCGAATATCGGTCCATTTTATCTTAATTGCACTTCATGACGACTCACTTCTCTCTGTGTATGCGTAGTGCAACTTTACTCAAACTACAAATTTTTAACTAGAGTATTATACGTGAGTTACGAGTATATAAAAATGGATTTTAATATAATAAATACTACTAAAAATCATGAATGTTTAATTTTTCGTAACTTCAAATTCCACAAATTGGTTTCGAGAAATATAAGTTGGTGTTGCGATAAAAAAAATTGTAGTGTGTATGTAAAAACGAATTGTTTAAAGTCAACATTAATCGATATTAAAGACAGTTTTGACTACAGTAAATAAAACTTAGTGTGAATTAATTAAGTGTTGTTCAACTTAGAAATCCTGGATTTAATGTTAGTTATTGCCATATTGATTAATTTTTTTAAACCCAAAATTTTGAAAAAATTATAAAATTTAAACTATATTATTTAGACAATTATTATTTAAATACTATAATTTATATAAGTATATATTTTATATTTTTTATAATTATACTTATCTACTTAATTTAAGTATTTATCAAGATAAAAATAATCTATATTATAAATCACAATGGCAACGTTGTATGCGAAATTGGTGCATATGGGCTATAAATCGGCAGGTAGTACCTTATCTTTCGGGCGCATTTGTCCACATCCCTCGGGGCGCAAATGTACTACTCTGGGGTGCAAATAGGCTACAGCCGTTCTTAAATCCGTTGAAATACGACTGTGATGATTGTTATTCACGCTATTTTCCTATTGGATTTCCCAACCTTGTGTTACCAGTAACTGGTCTAGAAATATTAAATGAGGGCATAGGGTTTATTTGTATTCACAAAAACGCAAAATATATAATTTTAGTAAACACATATGTATATCAGTTATAATATATTTTAAAATGATAAAATATGATAAACTAATAAGTTCAATAGTCTTTCAACCAATTTGCAATTAAATATATGCCTACCTATTAAATATTTATTACATAATTACATAATACATCAAAGGGAGGGGGCTAAAGCCTCTTAACCGCCTCTCGGATCCGTGCCTGACCATTACCATCTGCTGTGCCCCGACCTTTAGTCCTCCTGCATTGCACGTGTCGTGTTATTTTTCAGAGCCATTGGTGCGGATACAGCTGTCGCCTACACCATTTCATCAAATGCCTGATTATCGCGTACGGCACCGAGAGGACGTTGGTCATAGGCAACCCTGCCAGCTGGGAGTTCACCAGCGGTGGTTGGGACACGTTGTTTTTGCCGCCCAGCACATGTGCGTCGGTGGCGGCGAATGAACCAGTTTTAGAATGGCCCGGTAATCCCATACCTTAATAATGACATATCCTCTTTATCCGTCCGTTTCTGCGTCTTACCACAAGAATTTCGTTTCGTTCCGTTATCGCATGATGACCGTTTCCCATCTCTGTTCGTAATGCTAATATTTTCGCGCGATCATTTCCAGGCCTCCGGGACGTGCAAGTCGTCAATCTCACCCTACCCGAACCCCCATACCCCTCGCCCCGCCTCAGACCACGTTTCATCCCGGTGGTGCTGCCCGAAGACTTGGCCCGCAGGATAAACGTCCTGCACGGTGATCCCGCCGTCTGGTGGATAGGGCAATTTTTCAAGTATTTGCTCCGGCCACAACCGGCAACCAGCGATGCGTTTGACGCATACGCCAAACGCGTGCGCTTCCAAAAACCAATCGTCGGGTAATTAATTCCGTCCGTTCATATTATGTTACGGCTATCAAAAATATGTGTGATGCAGAGTGCATATAAGACGGGAGGACAAGATTTTCAGTGAAGCCGCTCTTCATGAACTAGACGAATACATGTACCACGTCGGAGAGTATTACAAAATCAAACAATTAAACGGTGGAGTGGATAAGAAACGTATTTATTTGGCGACGGACGAACCGACATTGTTCGATGAAGCTAAACGAAAGTGAGTTCGATTAATATCGCTTACAGCTCCATGTGTATAGCCGAGTATTTTTATTGGATTTATTATAGTATTATATAGTATTATATAGTATTATTGGATTTCTATGTCTATTATTATTATTAATATATACATTGTACTGCGTAGATATCCCGAGTATGATATTATTGGAGACCCAAGCTTATCTGAATCTGGAAAATTCGCCACCCGCGAAATGAACCATTCAATTCTGAATATTAATATCGACATCCATTTTCTATCGCTTTGCGACTACTTGGTTTGCACGTTTTCGTCGAATGTATGTATACGTACATTATTTATAAACAATTATTATTAAAATATTAATCGTTATCATCTAGTCAGTAATACCTTTTTTTGGATCATATTATATAATATTTCAATATATTTTCAAAATTATAAAAACCGTCTTGTCAAAAATATCAAATAGTGAACAAATTATAATGAAGATAAATTTTAGTAAAAAACTATACTTGAGTAAAAAAATATATCGAGAGGTTTTTCTAACGTTGTGCTATCTACTCGTATATTTTTTTTTTTTTTTGTATTCCATAATATTTAGTCGTTATCATAATTATATATTAATAATATTTATACAACGTTATTTTCCCGATTCGTTGTCAAAAAAAAACATTATTTTATAGCCGCGTTTACTTTTTTCCAAAAAAATAATAAAAACCACGTTTTGAAGTCTTTTAAAATTACAAAATCATTTTGACAGTGAACTATTCAAAACGTATCGAATTCAACGAATGATTATGAGGTTTTATTTCTCGTTCTACACAGGTGTGTCGATTGGCTTATGAATTAATGAATAGTTTACAACCTGATGCATCCGCTCAGTTTAAATCCCTAGACGACACATTTTATTTTAGCGGTCAAATCCATAGACTGAATATTGCGGTCATACCACATAAGCCCAATAGTACTTTGGAGATGGATATACAAGTAGGCGATCAGATTGAAGTCGCTGGTAACCATTGGAATGGTTATTCAAAAGGAACAAATTTAAGAACAAATAAGACTCTTCTTTATCCTACGTTTAAGGTCGGTACATACTCAATTCATATACTACGAATTAAAAAAATATATAGCATAGTCCGCTAATTTGATTTTAATTGTATTTATACAATGACATATAATATTTTACATTAAATGGTTTCAGGTTACTCCGAAAGTCGAAGTTGAACATTTCGCTACTTATCCCGATATAACAGTGAACACTGATGAGCTAGAAGACGAGAACCAATGACATATTATTAAAAATGAATTGCTGTAAACGCGTTCGATAAAATAAAAAATAAATACATCATCAAACATAACAACAACTAAATATAGTATTGAAATGATCTTGTTACCGACCAAAAATCAATATTGAAAAACATTAGCAGTTCGATAAAGGTGGTTTGATTTTTTTTTTTCTAAAACAGCTGCTTCATATCAAAAATGAGTGGGTGTTTGTCGTGCAACAGTAGTCTTAAACAAAATTTAAAATTTGTATGCTTTAATTTTTACATAAGCTATTTCGTGGTTTATAGTATAATTTGCCGCAGAGTGCGCGAGCTAGTGGTAACGTTATCACCACCGCCACCGCTGCTATGAGCGTAGAAAAACTTATTCTGCTGTTGGCTGTCTAACTAAAATTTTAAGAAATCATGTACGTATTGAATAGTAAATTTGACCTAAATGATTTAATGTCTCGCGAGCAGAATTTATACTTTTATATTCAGGATTTACTAATAAAAAACGGTTGTTTTTTTTTTCACGAAAATTACCGAGTGACTTGTGACGCTCGACGGTCAACGATTTCTTGCAGTAACGAAGTTAACGTTTCAATAAGTTTTATTACAGTACGCTGTATAATATTACCGATTTATACAGGATACAACTCGATAAACAAGATTCAATACCATTATTGGTATGTGGCTTGTCTGACAAGAAATTATAACCAATTCTGTACGATTTAAACTGTTCACATTATTCTATTGGTAGATGAAAAGTTTAAGGTTCTTTAACTATCAATAAAAAGTAATTGAATAGTTTTTATTGCCACCAATGAAAAAAAAAACTTTCTGGAAGATTTGGGTGGAAGCGCCCCTGATCCCCCTTCTCTTCGATATGCGCCTGTAATTATGTAATACAATTTTCCTTATTTATAAAATATACTCATAGTCACGTAAAATAATTCTTCGAACATAATACATTTTTAACATTTCAATAATATTTGCAGAATAAATATTTTAATAGTTCATCAATCACGTAAAAGTATTTTTTATTTGTTTTGGTAAAAATTCTACACAGTTTGCGTCAACGTAACTATAGATTTGCAAATTAAATAGAAATTAATTATAAATATTTATTAAAATAATCGTAAATAAAATATCGAATCGTATAATCAGTGTCAAATGTTTACAGTTAGTTCATGAACTATTAAATAAAAATTACTGTATTAATTGATAATAGAATATTATTATTATTATTATTATTATTATTATTATTATTATTATTATTACTATTATGTTTATTCTATATTCAATGGATTACCTACTTATTTTCAGTGTTGGAACTTATCTAGATAGATTTTTTGTCATCTTTCATCTTATCTAAATAAATAACACTAAGTTATTTAATTACTTATCTAAGATAAAATTTTTACTTATCTAGATAATTGTCTATATTCTTGCAAAGATTAGAGTTATTTTTATTCTTGTACGAAGAAGAATCTAGCAAATCTGAGATCATCAAAATCAGACAAGCCGTTCTTGAATTATTAATTCTGTAAATAACCTGACTTTCTTTTAAACATATAGATTTTGTATTCATAATCATGATTCGTGTATTATTAATAAGTAATTATTATTTCTTGGTATGACATTTTGTTTATATTTTCATGTCGGGAATATATTTTTGGTATTTTTAAACTTAATTTCTTATTTTTCCATGGAAGTTCCAAATATAGTAGGTATTTTATTTTAGTATACACATGTAACCTATATGCTGAATAGTCATTACTTCACTCTTGGAACCCGTAGTTGTCAATACTTATAGCAAGGGCGCCCAAACAGTCGATCGCGGACGATTTCAGAGTCGATTATATTAGAATTTATTTTTAGGCCACAAGCACAAAAATTAATTGTGGTGATTAAGAACAAATTGTCGATAAGTTTTATCTGTATAGTTTTTAACTTTTATTCTGGTTTATAAAAAAAATTTCCAAGAAAGTCAATCTTCAAAGGTGATGTATATTTTTAGTAGATCGTGGCCGAAAAAAGTTTGGCCACATCTGATATATATAATATGATAGTATAATTCGATAAATCCTATTTTTGCCAGCCATGTGCCGATCAAACCATTTATATCGGATATTATGAAATGCAAAGAAATGGTAGATACATGTGCAAAATGTATACGAATTCTAATCAATAGCACTGGAATGTTTAAAAAATGATAGGTAGATGATTGTAAGTTATGATAGTAAGGGTTAAATGGTCCACCCATCAACGTAATGGATAATTAACTAAATTCAACTAGGTATTATTAATTTTATTAATATTTATATTATATCTTTTGTTATATTAATAATGTATGAAATATATTAATCTATAAATGTAGGCCATTGCAATTTACTACCATTTACATAACTTTGACAGGTCACTTGCACATGTTTAATGCTGAATAATTGTTTGCGTATCTACCATATTAGCCGAGATACAGGATCTTGATTGGCGTTGAATGAGTTGCAAACGTATAAAAAGGATGTCTATCAATAAGTATATTATGAACGTGAAATAAATGTTATCAAAGAAGTTGGTATAAGGTTAATATAAATGTACGCACATTAGATTGAAATATATTATTTACATCACACACAACTCAATACTTGGACATAGCATATAATGAAAAAAACAGAAAATGAATTAAAATCCATCTAATTTAAAATGTAAAGTAAAATTTATGAATAATTTAACATGGAATAATTCGTATAAATTACCAAATGCATACATAAAATGGCTTTAGATTAATACTTATAAGCATAATGAATTTATTTAAATTTTATTTCATGCTATACTACGAAAGTAAATAATAAAAATAAGCTGTGTTGGGAATAGATAATGCAAAATTTATCTAGATAAAAATGAAAGATAAAAAAAATTAAAATATCTACATAAAGATGAAAGATAATTTCATTTTTATCTAGATAAAAAAAAAAAAATATTTTCAAAAAATGTTATTTTTTGGTCAATATTTCATATTCTAATAATATCTATGAAAACTCAATTATAATCATTATTATCAATAGGTACCAGATATTTAATGTTTATTGTAGTATTGTAGCGTACCATTAAGCAGTATTTATATTTAATGACAGTTAATCACTAAAATGTTACCAAAAAAAAAAAAAAAATGTAAATTTCTCTGTACGTATCAGGATGAATACAGAATACATAAAAAATTATTTTAAGTTAACAATATTGTTTTCCGTATAATATTAATTTGATGATTTTCATTATTCTATAAGTCAGAAGTGACCAAACTTTCTTCGGTCACGATATATTAAAAATAACCTTTGAAGATCCACTTTCTTGGAAAATTTTTTTATAAACCAGAATAAAAGATTAAAACTATACAAATAAAACTTATCGACAATTTGTTCTTAATCACCACGGTTAATATTCGTGCACCTGATATATGTTTCGATAAAGGAGTTCATAATGCATCGGAAACAAGATTTATGCACACAGTGTGGGCTTAAATTTATTTAGTTACAGTAGCTGTAACATTAGTCCACCACGCATCATAATATAATAGAATTATAAAATTTCTTATTTTTGTGGTTATAACTTCATGATTTTTAAGTTTACCGCATTCAAATTAAAACGGAACTACTAGCAAAAGGTCAGTTTTTTTTATCCTAAAATTTAAATTTTTAATATTATTATTACTACTTGAAAATATTTTAGTATAAACTAAATGTCTTATGTTAATGTGTAAATTATATATATATATATGTATATTATAACATTACTAAAGAACGATATTCATTTAAAAGTACATTTTCAGCTCTGTGAATTAATGCCAACTTTGAAAGCTGTGAAAGCAGTGTTGCCCCCACTGTGTAACGAGGTATAATTGGATTTTCAACTATAGGTACAGGAGTATAAACTTTTGCTAGCAGAAAATTGTTAACTGCCACATAAAAACTAATAAAATAATAGTTTTTTTTCTTTTTCGCCATTAGACACAATGTGCCGACCGTAACCCGTAACAGACAAATAATTTTACCATTGCAGTACTCAAAGAATAAAACTATCTCATAAATCATGATATTAAAACTAGTTGAATAAACAAGGACGTTCGTTGTTTCATAACATCCAACGATGTCGCTAGTGTTTCGGAGGACAGCCGATCGTTTTGTAAACAAAGTCGACTCGTAATACCACGATAAATCATAGTAATATCCAGAACTCCCGAAATAAATCACCTGTCGGAAATAAAAAAAAAAAATGTAAAAAAATACGTGCCATACGTGAAAACGATTTATCGGCAGGTGGATTGTGTGAACGAAAACATGTGGCGGTAATCCGTCGCCATCGAATCGCGGACGCATTACATTTTACCTCGTCCGACTGGCCGATGAGAGAACTCGGCGTGGGCTCAGCCGGAGACGAAACCCATACGAATACGAGGTGGTCCGAGATCCAGCTGCAACCCTGTGGCCGGTTATCGTAGCTCGTACACCGTAGCCACCGTAGCTTGGACGAAGCGTGTGCGATTGCGCACTATCGCCGTAGCTTGGCCCCGTCCAGACCAAACCCGACCACGCGATGAATTACCCGCTGCACGTTTTCGCGTTCTTCTTGCTCGTGTGGATCGCGTTCCAGTTTTGGGTGCTGCGAGAACCCGAGAAGGAACGGGACAGCGACAACCTGAGCCGACTGCACCAGAGACTGACCGAAACCGTTCTATTGATGAACAAGGTACGCGCGGACAACGCCGAGCTGGACGTTCAAATAGAGCACTTGAAGTATTTTTTTATTATTTTTATTACAACCCCTAGTGCTAAAAAACAACCACGGGTATTATCACCTTTTTAACCTTAGCACGTGCGCTTGAAACGTTTTCGCGACAATTGTCCCCCCCCCCAGAAAAAAAAAACCGTACGGATTACCGTCACGAAATCGTCAGTGTTTTATACATACAATTGTACCATATTTGGTAGAGAGAGTAGGAGCGTTAAAATTGATTAATTGCACCGGGCGCTAATTATGCAAGGCGCGGAATACTCAAAGGTATAGATTATAATATTTTTTATTCAATTTATATATAAATTACATTAAATTGATAGTAACTCAGTGTTTTTGTTTTAGATTAAGAATACAACAAGTAAAAAGTACTTCCGACAAAATACACATGGTAACTTTTTAACACATAATTATCATTACTTTATAATAACTAGGTAGTTAATCTTAAATTATTCTGTCAAATTTTGATTCTGAATTGAATTAACTTAAAAACCTGAAATCCAAAATACCAATAAGTTATACTCCATATATTCTTTCCTATTTAACTTTAAAATATATTTCTTATTATAATGTTTATTTAGTTAATAGGTACAGCAGACATAATCCTTCAAACAAATTATTATAAAGTGGTTATTGTTAAAATTCTATAAAAAAAAGAAATAGCCATAAGATATTGGAAACTTACTCTAATTTTAGACACCTCATCAAATAAACGATATAGGCTCAAAATTGAATAAATACAAAATTATTTTCACTACCACTTGAACATTTAAAGTTAGGATTAATAATGTAATTAAATATGAATAACACGAAAGATAAAAAAAAATTATCTACAAGTTAAAAAAAACAAATAAATATTTTGAAATCGTGGGAAATATCTACTTTAGAAAGCACCGAGTGTATTGTAAGTACAGAGATATTATAGTAAGATCGTGTGTATAGGACACCTTCAATGCAACTTTAATCGTCCCATCCAAAGAGTATGAACTTCTCCGGCGCCGTATACACTCGAACGTTAAAGAGTTTTCGTATTACGTCAATTCCGAACTCGAATCATTGGACAGAAAAGAGAAAGGCACGGTGAGACGTATTAAAGAGATGAAAAACATGCTCGTCGAACACTTTAGGTCATTGTTAAAAGACATAACCGATTTGGCCGACGTCGACGACCATTCGACCTGGCGAGAACAGGAATCTGAAAACTTGAGCAGACTAATACAAAACCGATTAGATGATCTACAAAATCCGCTAGACTGTTCCATAGCTAAACAGCTAGTTTGTAATTTAAATAAGGTGCGTTCGATTATAAATTTATATTTGCTTACAAGATATACTTATAGTTCGTAATACTATTGCAACATTCGTAATATTAGTTACCTTAATATTGTGTAATATCTATGGTTCAGGTTTATGGATTCAGTTATAAATTTCACCATCTTGTTTACTGTTTCATTGTCGCGTACGAAACCCAAAGAATGTTAGTTCTAACTCCAATGAAATACAATAACGTGTGGCAGAAATTTTTTTTTACCTTAAATGGAACATGTCCATTGGTGATGAATAAATCGATTTCTCAATGGACAGGTACCTATTAATTTTCAACGGGTATAGTTTTTATTTTTACAAATAACATATTCAATAAAACCATGTTCTACAGGAAATCAAACCGATCAAATAGTGCAATTACCCATAATCGATGACGTCCACCCGAAACCTCGTCTTCTTCCTCCGGTGTTACCCGATGACTTTGCTTCGCGGTTAAACGTTTTGCATGGGGATCCTATGGTCTGGTGGATAGGCCAGTTTCTCAAGTTTATTTTCCTACCACAACCAACAATTAGTAATATATTTGATGAGTGTGCTGAGAAAATGAAATTCCAAAACCCAACTGTTGGGTAAAGTTAATATTAAAATATTTATACACGTATGTGTTTAATAGTCACTAAGTACATAGCTTTGTTTCACAAACAATAGTAATCATATGATTTAGAAATTGCAAATGTATTAAAATCAATTAGTTTTAATTGAAACAAAAACAATGTACCTGTGACCCAAGCTTACTATAAACATTCAATTTATAAGTATGCAATTTAATAGAATTAAATATTATGAAAAAATATTTCTATATTTATAAATTTACTCTACATAGAGTACATGTTAGAAGAGCTGACAAAATCAATAAAGATGCTGGCTTCCACGCATTAGAAGAATACATGATTCATGTTGAAGAATACTATAAGCTAAAAGAATTAAGTGGTCAAATTAAAAAGAAACGAATTTATTTAGCTACAGACGAACCAAATTTATTCGCTGAAGCTAAACGCAAGTATGTAAAATCCGATTTTAATCCATTGTCTGCACATAGTAGTAATTTATCGAACCATATAAGGTATCTAGTCGTTAAACGTTTTTAGGTATCCAGAGTATGAAATAATTTGCAACGAAAATATATCTAAAACTGCGTTCAAAAAATACGACTTGAGAAAATCGTTAATTGATTTAATCATTGACATACATTTTTTATCGCTCAGTGACTACCTAGTTTGTACATTTTCCTCGCAAGTAAAATATAATAATAAAAATATACTAGTATTACACTACATACTGAAATTCATTTTAAGTTCAACCTTTGACGTGCTCAGGTGTGTCGAATAGCCTACGCGCTAATGAACAGTCTCCATCCCGACGCATCGGAACGGTACGCTTCGTTAGACGACATTTATTATTTTGGCGGTCAAAGTCATAGGCTGAATGAAGCCGTGTTGCAGCACAATTCCAATAGACCGCAAGAAATTGATCTACAGATAGGAGATCAAATTTTCGTCGACGGCAATCGCTGGAATGGTTATTCGAAAGGGAAAAATTTAAGGACGCATAAAACCGGCCTCTATCCTACGTTCAAAGTATAACACAATATTTTCTACATTTAAAACGCCAATGTTTGTTTACCGAACACTAACAAATTTCAAAATTAATTTTTTTTTTCTAGGCCATTTCAAAAATTGAATCAGCAATTGTTCATGCGTATTCCAACAGTACAGCATAATTATTAGTGGCATTTATAGCTTATACGTTTTACTTATATCTTTATATTTGTGAAACAGTTCATTAATAATATTACAAACGATTACATTCGAATATTGACGTACAATTAAAATAATTAAAATAGTAAAAACTATTATTAAAAAATTATTATGATAGTGTTTTCATTAGTTGCATGTTAGGTAAATTCTTTCTACCGTCATGAAAAAATACCTAATATTCATAAAAATATTGTCGTTTAAATTAAAATTTAATATATTTGCGCTATATTTTTAATTTTTTCATTAATATAAATATTTATAATTTATTAAGTATAAAAGCACAATAAGAAAATTTGATTAATAAACAAGAGAAAAAAGATATGAACACGTGATGGAGGAAGCAACTCATTAGTAGCACCTCTATAAAATATACATATACACACTCATACAAGTACATACATGTATCAATTTATATTTGATATTTTTTTTATTTTTTTTTCTGTATGTTATGACGTCATGTGGCCAATTTCTTTTAAACCTTTGAATTGAATTTCCTGGAACAGTAAGAGAGGACATTGCATGTATATAGGGCATGGCCGTTTTCGAACAAAAACGTACCTTCCCTTTTCGGCCGATTCACTTTTCAACCAATTTTAAAATATGTCGATTCACTTTTCGACCAAATTTAAAATACGCCGATTTCCTTTTCGACTAAAACAAAAATGTATATAATAAATTTAAAATAATAAAATAATGATGTACAATTTGTGTCAATACTTAATTATTAAAATATTAATATAAAAGAGAACGATATTTAGTATCTAGTTCTGATCTCATATAGTAATGAAAATTGTTAGCATTTTTTTTTTTCGAAAAATCGGAATTTTAATTTTAAAACTGTTAGGACTTCGCTCGTTACGCTTGCAAGCTCCAATCACAAACTCGAGTGCCACTGCATGGTACTTTTCGGGGGGGGATGGGGCTTCGCCCTAAGGAGAATTATAGTCTAAGCTTAACCTAATTTTTATACAAACCTTGATACTGTTGCAAATGCGATTACGCTCTGTATGTGAACCTAAAACCTCGCTATATTATAGTAGTTTCCATCATAATCAAATATTGTAAATCATTATTTTATTATTTCAAATTTATTGTACACATTTTTATTTTGGTCGAAAACGAATTCGCCCTGTGTGTGTTTTAAATAATATTATTTTACACTATGGAATACTATATGTAATGGAAAGAAATACTGATGTTCATTTTTTTTTCCAAGTACGTATAATGTTAAAAAATATGTATTCATCGGCGATCATAATATTTTAAACTGTTATTAAATTTGTTATAGTTAAATTAATAATCAATTTTGATACCATATATTAATTATTTTAAAAAAAAAAAAAGGCATAGTACTGAAATCTCAGAAAAGTTGGAACTAAAAAGTTTATATTTTATTTGTGTGGATAAATATACCATACATTGTGTTTATTGTATGTATCCGTAGGTTAGTTAATCTTGAAATTATACTAACCGTAAAAATATTACTATGTCGCGTCACTACTTTTTTTAAAACACCGTGAAATTTGTTAGAACTTTTAAAGAAGAAAAACTGAGTTTTATTGCTATTTTATATTTTTTTAAAGTTTTTAGAACTTAATTGCTTTATATTTATTGCTTAATATCATATGTTTATCCCGTACATATTTTTAGAACTCCAACATCTGCAGTCTGCTTATGATTAACGAGGACAAAGCTAACAACTGTTCGATTATGTTTATAATATATTTTGTTTGTCATTAGTTTTTTCTTCAAATGTTATAAAATTAATTCAACTGTTTCCACTGTAAATATGTCTCTGGAAATATTCGTTTCATTTTTTATCGGACATCCCATTGGCAATATCAATTGACTTTATCTATGTTTGTGGTGAGCATGCACACAAGTAATTTTGATTATTATGATTTTTCGACTTTATCCATAATTGCAAAAAAATATCAATTTAGATAGTAGATCGAGATATTTGCATATATCGTGTGTTTATCTGGTGTACTTAACTGGAACTAATAATTCATTTTTGAAATTTTACCATTAAAACATTAAACTTAAAACTATTAAAATCACACTTAGCTTTTCAAAGTAAAGAAAATAATTATGCGGAAAAGTTAAAATTATCACATATTAATAAATTATACATGTCAGTATATATAACGGCTAAATTAATCCGTACAAAATTGATATGTATGTATATAAACAAATGAAAAAAAAAAAAATCACAAGACATGAAAACTAAGACTGTTTTACACGTAAAAATAATACGCGCGAACACGCACATACTGACTGATCGGTTTTTGTAATTCCGTCGAACACTTGAACTGTATCATAAGAATTTATTTAATTAATATAATTTATACATATGTTGCATAAGAGTAAGTAATTTTATTTTTGGCAATATCGACCGGCAATAATTATTTTATCTATATTATGTGAACGTGAAAATATAAGCTATAAGAAAGCGTTTCCCAAACTCTTGTTTAGGTTGGCCCGGTAATTAATGTTTTTCCTTTTCGTTACCTACTAAAATATTTTACAACTATCGTTGAGTAAAAAAAAACAATATAAAACACATTTGATTGTCCACACGGAATTTTGTAATAAAATTGAAGCGTTGATTTGTTACTATTATACTGCATTTATAGATACAGCGAATGCCATACCATACGGGTTTTTCATGAAGTCTAGTCGATAATCTCAATAATTATTATTTATGTTGTGAATTATAGTTAATATTCGTCTTAATGAATTTATTTTTACTAAAATTTCAAATTATCAAACAAAATGATAAATAACAAATTTAAATGGGAATTTCATTAAATTCTGCGACTCTGTATTATATTTTCGTGGACCGGTAGTGGGTTACAACCCACTATTTGGGAAACGTTACTATAAGGAATAATAAAAATATGCATTAAATATGCAAAAGAAGATAAAAATGTTGAAATATGCAAAGCATGCAAAATACAATTAGTGTTATTAAAATAAAAATAATATAAATCGGAGACAATTTTCAATAGATTTCTAAAAGCTAAATATATAGGTTAGGTTATATATATATATACATTTATATAGTCTCTAATATTTCCTATGTACCTCTTATAAAAAAAACATAATATTTAACTAAATAACGTTTTAAGAATTAAATGTAAAAAAATTCATCTCATTTCTATCTAGATAAATATTGAATTCAGAAATTTTAACAATATCTAGAAAGATATAAAAAATTATCCGATCACAACTCTGCCAATAATATTAACAATCCGAGGCAGTCTATACAATAAAATTAACCTACATCATAAGTATACGAATAACATATTTTATCCGTCATCTAGGATTTATATTCATAAATTTGTGAATTTATAAATTTTCATAACCTAATTGTATCGGATGACTATATAATCATGTATTAAAAATATACAAAATTGTAACGCAAATGTGTATAAAATAAAATTGGAATCATTTTAATAAGTACGATTAAAACCATGTGAATTGATTTTAATCAGATTTCGAACAATACCATATTCCAATAATTTACGTAAAAACCTTGTATTCATTTCACCGAGTACATTTAGTTCGCGGACATATTTCGTCGGACGGCATAGGGAAGGTGGCCTCTGCTATTGGATGCATTCCGTACGGGACGAACGTGATTTGATTGCAATAATTATCGATGGAGATTGAACACGATAGTTGATCGGTTTCGTTTTGTACGCATTACACAACGTTTCTTTAGCGGCCGGTATGACTAGGGTTTCCATGCGTCACGAAAAACCGGAATTGTCACCGGTTTTGGATTTCGTGTCCCGGTGTCCCGAGAAATGTTTTCGAGACGTGCATATATCACGGCTTCTACGTTTAAGGAAATGTAAAATTGTTTAATTTTTAATTTTGACGATTTTATTTACGTCCTCTAGATATAGAGAGGATATAGATATATTTTATTTTCTATATAAAAGTCGTATAAAAAGTATATTACTCAATATGTGTTTGTTTTGTCCCGGTTTCGCCTTATAAATTTATGGAAACACTAGGCGTGACCGAAGTGAAAAACAGTTCGGCGGTTTCCCGACAGCTGGTATGTGTGTGTGTGGGGGGGGGGGAGGGGCATTGTGTACGGTAAATTCCGCCATGGAAAATATCGGAGTAAAAACGGTACATGTAAATTCCGCCCGAAAAAAATGTTCTGATTATATATCTTATCAACTTTGCCACAAAATGGAAATATCAGATAGAAATACTGTACATTGTGTTCGGTACACGTCCTAGAGTCTTATACGCTTATACGCTATAACGGCTAAATTAATCGAATCAGGACGCGGAAATATACTTTTAGTATTAGACAATTTTCAATTTTCCAAAGTACACGTAGGACGTGTTTATTGATCATCAATATTTTCGGGCGGAATTTGCATGCGCCTTACTTATTTTACCTGCAGTTCGTTTTGGGCGGAATTCACGTGCGCCCAGGGAGGGGGGGGGGGGGGTGAAATCAGTGCGCGATCCCGAGGACACGTGTTCGGACGTCACGGGCGCGTGCACACGTTCTCGACGATCGGACGAACGCGTCCGGTCCACCGTCACGGTTATCGTTTATGCGATCTCGTCGACACGTCGCGGCGACGAACAATAACGACGAGTGCCACTCGCGGCGTTTCGACGAGCACAGTCGCGCGCAAACCGACCGCACCGACGCCACTGGCATTAGGTGTGTAACCGTATCACCGTCGTATGAATTCGTCCTCGTATTACGGCCACGAACCTGTCCCGCCGCCACCCTCGATCGTCTTCGGCCCGAAACCGATCCACTCGTCACATTCGTCTGTTGCCGTAAACGGTTGTACGAAAATTATTATCGACCGATCCGCACAGTTACGGCACGGACCGTGGCAGCACGTGACGTCACGGCCAGTCAATGGGTACACGCATGAATCATCGTAAACAAATATATGCACGGTATTGGGAACGTAAACCAAACGTTTTAAAAATATAACCGCGTACGAACGGCCTCCGTACAAGTCGCGATTGAAGATACCACCAGGGCCGGATCTGGGGGGGGGGGGGAAGTCGGGGATTTATCCCCGGGCGTAACATTTTAGAGGGTGTAATTTTCGTGATTATTAACAACTAATTTGATATTTTTAACTTCGTTAAATACTGGTATTAGGTTAAAACTCATTAAGTACGATTGTATATTGATTATAGGAACACAATTTATTTGAGTATTTGTCTATTAGTCTATGGATAGGGCGTAATTTTAACATTTTACCCGGGCGCAAAAATTCCTAGGTTCCATCTCTGGATACCACTGTCTATAGCTGTGGTACAAGTTAAGATATATTCTTAGTCAACGAATTAAACGAATCACGTTTATCTTTTTTTACTCGTTAGAACTATCGAACTTCCAAACTCGGCTAACTATTCGTATCGGCTTTTCGTTAAATCCGTATTCACGTCCTCGCCCATAGGTACCCATATCGCATTGTTAAAACAGTATAATTGCACGGATAACGATTATCGACTAGACATCTTGTACAGTTGTGGAGCGTAAAATCTCTTTAATAGAGCCGCGCCCATAGCAAATAATTGCGTCGGCACTACTGGCAGGACCTTAAGTAAACGTATCGACCAGCAGATATTCGATAAACATTAAATATGCGCGTCTAGAGAACAGTACTGTTTCTCGTCGCCTGTATAAGCCGGATATGTTTGAAAAGCCTGTAGGTTTCACGTAACCGTAAGCGTAATGCACGGATTTACATGTTATTTTTACGTATTTATAAGTACAGGTTTAAATTTATGTCAAATTTATATTTATTTTACGTTTTTAAACACATGAAACGGATAGACGTTTCTAGTATTTAAATATGTTTTATCATAAAATTGCTATGTTCGTTTATATCAACTTGTTTGATTGATATGCAGCGTCACGCGCTGTTATGCGCTATCTAATTTTTTTTCTAATTGCATACTATATGGAGTAGGGTATATTGTAAGGCCCTGTTGAGCATTGTTTGCGATTTCGAGAAAAATATTTGCGCTTTTAGAAGTATATATATATATATATATATATAATGTTGTTGATAATGTTATAATGAGATTATTACGGGTGAGGAGATTGGTGAAATGGTTTGAAAATTATATTTTTAAAAAACCACCGATGCCTTAATTTTGTGGAAATTATGCGTATTTTAGTGAAGTGAATTTTTCATCTACAAGGAGCATGGGCTCTATTAGATAGTGGTAACTAAAGCTCCTGTATTACCGAGCATTGTCAAAAACGTTTAGGTTTACCACAACAAAAGTGCTGTGTAGCCGTTCTAACTGTTGCTGGCATGTCAGTTCCATCTATAAAGGCAAAAACAGTTTTAACTATCAGACGAGTGAGACATGAAACCTCTCAGTTTATTATAGTCAAGGCTTTTGTGATTTCCCAGATAGCCGGTCTCATCCCATCGGAACGAATGACAAAAGCAGAGTGGCCCCACATCAAAGCATCTAGCTGATCCTAAATATAATAAACCAGCACCGATAGATAATTCCGATTATTTTGTACAAAAAATGTATTTAAATTGTATTTGATATTTATACTTTGGGAATGTTCAATGAGCAAATATATCCACAGAGCAATAAGAAAGACTTGGGAAACTATTAGTAGTGAAGTCAAGTAGCGGCTTGAAAAAAATCAAAAATCAAATAAATAAAGCAAACTCGCTTATTGTTTGTTCGTCCAAGAACCACTCATAACCCCGGCACAAACTCAGCAGCTCATTCATTGAGTAGGAAGTTGCTATTTTTGCTGCTACAGTATTATTAACGTTATTTATTTTCGTTTCATTATTGGCATAAGGGAACAAAAATTTTAAATACCTAGGCAGCTCAATTAACCGGGACGTCAGGTGCATCATGGAAATAAGATCCAGCACAAATCGCATAGGCAAAGTCGGCATTTATGAATAACAGAACGTTATTATACTCCAATAGCATGAGTGTTAGGTGAGAAAACGCTTCATAAAAGTATACGTATGGAATGTGGTGCTATACGACTGCAAAACCTGGATACTAAACAAGGCAGAACAACGAATCCACGAAAGCTTTGAAATATAGTGTTGGAGAAGGATACTGCGAGTGATTTGGATACGACACCGTGCCAACAAAAGTGTTCTCAGTGAAATAAATTAACGCAGAGAGATACATAACACCATTAAAGTAAGACGATGAACCATGATTGACCACGAAAACGAACTAATTTATAGAATAATAGTAAGGAAAATTTAAGGTGAAAAATACCAAAGACGTCCAATAAATTAATCTGTCGAACAAATGATCTCCAATGATAGACTATCAAGTATCAAGCTACTCAGAACTGAAGATATTGGTTGGAAACAGGAAACAGTGAAGAGCGCATATCCGACTGCAAAACCAACCGTAAGATTGAACACGAGAAGAAAATATCGTAACAAAATAAATAGTTGTATCACTGGCGTGCGCCGACATTTTTGACAAGTGGTGCATTCCTTAATTTTTACATTGACCCTTTACCTTTTCAAAAACAGGAAAAATTCGGTAATTTTTTTTTAGGATACTATCTACTTCATTGATATATTCTTACAGTCCTCGCACTCCAATACTTGTTATATGCGCAACTAGTTTCAGTTATCCGACTGTTGTTTCAAAACAGTTGTTTTATTGAGAGAACTGTGGAAGCCGGAGGGTCTTATGTTTCACAATAATAAATAATTGGGTACCTGCTTTTATAGAAATCAGTAATGGCGCCGATCGTTATCGGTGTCCAACGATGGACACGAGTAATATTACGTCTTTAATAACTATAACGTATACGTATAATACCGTTCTATTTTTTTATGATGTGTTAAACTGAATAACTTATATAATACATATAATATGGCGTAATTCAACAATATGATGAGATAAATATAAGATATTTCAAATCTACTGAGTACCAACTATTTGTTTTCTATTAACATATATATTAATCAATCTGAATTTTTACTCAAGGTCTATATATACAGTTGCTATAGAAAAAAAATGTAATTTTTGTCATAACTCGACATTTAATATTGTCATTTTTTTTTTATTTCGCGACATTTTGAGAGGGACATCGCTCCCATGGCCCTCCTTGTATCCGCCCCTGACCGTACACCGACTTTTGGGCGGCATTCCAAGAAGATCGTAACGATTGTCGTACAATTGTCATGAATTGTTCATTATAACCGTTCAATCGTCGAACGTCGTCACGGCCCCGGTTTCTGCGCGTGCGCACACCACCGACGCGCACGCGCACGCACTGGGCGGGTCGGAGCGTGATAAGGCTAGTGATGATAACGCGCGCCCGAGGTGATACCGCGCGCATTGGAAACGGTGCTGGACCGGAGAGAAAATAATGCATAACAGTTCACGCACCGACTGCTGCGTTGGCCACCGCCGGGTAATAAGCTTCGGGTATCGCGGCGTGAATCGGGCAACGACGGTCTAGGATCGCGCACACGCCGCGGTCCGCGGAAACCGTTCGTCGATATCCAGCACTCACGGGGCAACCGTGGCCAGTCCGAAGACCTGTTGACACATCGTTCCGGACGGGAGATGGTCGTCGCTTGACGAAACTCGCGTGTCCTGCTCGCCGACATGGTGACCGTCCAGGTAAAACCGGCTCCACCGTCCTCGTTCAACTGGGTGATCCCTTACGGTGTCCACGTTTAAGGCTTCCTCGGGCTAAGACGTTTTTCCCACCTCCGTACATAGGTACCACGTACAGGCATCGTCTCTCTTACGACGTGCCGTGCCGTTCCTGTCGCACGACGTCAGCACCTAAACATTTGTGTCGTTTACAAGTACTTCCCTGTCGTAATTTGAATTGCTCAAATCTCTGTTATTGGTTGCATGTCACGTTTTATCGCTGTATTTTATAATCGGTCTCATTCTGATCAATAGTTTTTGTATGTTGTCTATACATTGTTCATCTTGTATCACATTCCCTGATATGGACTGTTACGCTATGTCTGCGCACAAAATATTTTCATCATTTTATTCTATTCGTGTTGTATTGTTTTTATTTGTGTTTTTTTTCATATTTTATGCTGCATTTTAAATATACAGTGTTATGCTACTGATATTAATTAAGAATTATAATTATTAATTATAAACTTAAAAGTTTATAAGAGGAACGTATACAAGTCAAAAAATAATCATGAAGGATAGTTATGGCCATATGAGGTACAATCAGCACAGACCTACATTGTAATGCTTACGTATGTTTATTTATTCAATTTTTTTCTGGACACTTACTAACAATATCTAAAATCATTTAAATACTTTTACAGAGAAATTATATCTAATTTTACTTGAAAAATAATAAGTATCAAGTATACTGAATAGTTTAATAAACTTACATTTAAAAAATGTAAATCATAATTGTAATAAGTAATAATATGTGTATTTTATATTATCTATTGAGATTTATAAATATATACTTTAATAAAATTTAAATTTGTTTTCAAATGTTAAGTACATAAATTATTACTGCAATTATCTGTAAGAATTCAACTCAATAATTTAGTCATTAGTCAGAACAATCTAATTAAATTAGCATTTATTTTATATAATTTATGGTAGGTACTTATTAAAAAAAAAAAAAAAATTGTTTTTCATTTTCTTCTAACAATTACAATGTTTATTCTAAAAAAATAATTAACATAAAAATGCATAAGTGTTAAATAGAAATGTTCATTATTATTTATAATTATTTTTTCTAGATTCCAATAAATACTCTTTAACTATAATATTGAAAACTGTCCTTAAATTATTTTAATAATTTTAAATATCTTATAGAATCAATAATCATTGGAGGATGAGGCAACAAGGCTGGCTGCGCATCTTAGCGTTTCTAGCATTTTCGTGGGTAGCGTTTTTATTGGTAACTGTTAAACTAGTGCGACAGCAAGATAACACTGATGGAGACTCATCTCAAAGACTGGCCAAGGCAATACGTGAACTTGATAAATTACATAAAAGCAATGCTGAGCTTAGTGCTTTAGTGATGGATTTGAATGACAAGTAATGTGTAACAAATATTTATAAATTATTGAGGTTTGCACAAGTTTTAAAAGAATTTTCACTTTCATTCATTTCAATTCAAATATTAATTAATTTACTGAGATTCAAATTTTATGTTATAATAAAATATCTATTAATAGGTACTAGAAAACAATTAATTTCCATAACAAACATTTTTAATCTAAGTAATAATTGTAATTTTTTTTTTTTTTAGTCCAAGAATAGATAATAAGAAAGTTCTTCTAACTTACATACAAAATTCTAAAGGAGGTGGACTGAATAGTCCATCTGAAGAGTATGAACTTTTACGTCGTCGTATATTTTCTAACACCAAAGAGCTTTGGTACTATGCCAATTCTGAATTACAATCATTGGAAAAAGAGGCTGATAATGGAGATCGTATAGCAAAAATAAGAAAAAATATTGGTGAACATTATATGTCTTTATTAAAAGATGTGACAAATTTAGCTGAAATTGATGGTCATTCACAATGGAGACAACAGGAATCTGAAAATTTAAGTAATTTAGTTCAAAAAAGATTAAAACACTTACAAAATCCATTTGATTGTGCAAAAGCAAGAAAACTAGTTTGTGACCTAAATAAGGTTTGTTATAAAGGTTTTTGTATATTTTTAGTCTTAAAAATTTATCTTGTTTATAGGGTTGTGGATATGGTTGTCAACTGCATCACGTTGTTTATTGTTTTATTGTTGCATATGCTACCGAAAGAACATTAATTTTAAGATCTAAAGGTTGGAGGTATTCTAAAGGAGGATGGCAAGATGTATTCTTACCATTGAGTGATACATGTCTTTTGCCAAATGGTGAAACAACCAATAGGTGGCCAGGTAATTCAAAAATATTATTATTTATTGTTTAAAGTTCTAATCTATTTTATATATTCTATAGGTCATCGGAATACTCAAGTTATTACGTTACCTATAATTGACTCAATCAATCCAAGACCACCTTTTCTTCCTCTTGCATTACCTGAAGATTTGGCTCCTCGGTTAAATATCTTACATGGAGATCCTGTTGTGTGGTGGATAGGCCAGTTTCTGAAATATATGCTCCGGCCTCAACCAGCAACTAGTAACAAATTAAATGAATACGCTAAAAAAGTTAATTTTCAAAAACCAATCGTTGGGTAGTTTAGTTTATATTAATTTTTTCATTATATTCTAAATCATGATTAGTTTAGTATATTTAAAACTAATTTTATTTGTTTAGAGTGCATATTAGAAGAACTGACAAAGTTGGTACAGAAGCTGCATTCCATAAACTAGATGAATATATGATACACGTTGAAGAATATTATAAGTATAAAGAACTAAGCGATAAAGTTGACAAAAAACGAGTTTACTTAGCTACAGATGAACCAAAATTGTTTTCTGAAGCTAAACGCAAGTATGTACAGTGTATTTGCTAATAACTGTTTAAACTATTAATTACTTAACATATTGTTAAGATATCCTGAGTATGAAATTATTGGCGATGAAGATATATCTAAAACAGCATCCATCAGTAAACGCTATTCTGATCAATCACTTAGTGGAATCATTACAGACATCCATTTTTTGTCACTTAGTGACTACTTAGTTTGTACATTTTCATCTCAGGTAATTGATAAAACCGATAAAAATGTAAAATTAAAAATAATAAATGAAATTAGATTAAACTATTATATTTATAGGTTTGTCGAGTGGCTTATGAGATAATGAATAGTCTTCATCCTGATGCATCAACTATGTACACCTCATTAGACGACATATACTACTATGGTGGTCAAAAACGTAGACTTCATACAGCTGTACTACCTCATCGAGCCAATGGTCCACATGAAATAAATTTACAAGTTGGTGATGATATCGCAATTGCCGGTAATCATTGGGATGGTTACTCAAAAGGAACAAATTTAAGAACAAAAGAAAGTGGTCTATACCCTACATTTAAGGTATTTCAAAATAATACAAATGTTTACAAAATATAATATTCAAGGGAATTGAAAACCACGATTTTGTTTTTATCTAATATACGCGTAACATACTAACCTAACCATGCAAGGTAGGTTCTATCCTTCCTGAAATATCAGAAAACATTTTATACAAAAATGACCTGACTTACAAATTTATTAGTTATTTTAAAGTTTCCCATGAGAAATGCAAATAATATATACATATATATATATATATATATATATATATATATAT